>NW_011888849.1:175523-194259 GCF_000151845.1 Pteropus vampyrus
TTTATTTCTTTTGAGTTTGAATAGTGAAGTAGAGTGAATGGGGAAGAATGCTGTTCTTTGTTTCAGGAATTGGTGGAACAGTCCTGAATTCTTTATGGCTATGACCTCAGTTACCCTATTAGGTAGATATTATTCCCATTTATGGAGAGGAAACTGATATTCCCCCACAATCTCAAGTAGTGGATCTAAAGTTTAAACTTAGATGTTTTTAACTCCTAAATTCATGCTATGCTCTGAAGGTTTTTGAGAACCCAAAATAGCATGTCACCCTTGGTTCTGTGGAATACTCTTCAAAAAGATTCTGCTGTTACTTTCACATTTATTTTGCATCTAAAGAGAAAGCTATTAGCCATAGTTTGAGTCTTTGTGGCAGACTATACAATTCATTTATTCATTTACTATTTGAGTGCCTGCTGTGTACTGCGTCCAGGTGCTATTATCTATGTATATATTGAAGGTCTGGCTAGTGGTTTATTTTTCTGTGTTTTAAAAATGAAGATCTCTAGGTTCCTTTTTGTTATATTAAAACTGAAAATTAATTTTGTTTTCTGCAGTGAGCCTGTCCATGCCAAGAAACGAAAGCATGAGCATGTTATAGATAAATATGAAAAAATACCAAGAACTCTGCAGTATGCACCAGAGAAGGAATTGATTCACTTGCTTCCTATCAAAGACAAAAGTGGCATAATCCCACAGACGAGGGAGAAGCCAGGTGAATCTGATCAGCCTGTGTATTAAAATTTAAGGTCCTTAATAATATCTTTTATTACAAATTGAATTTTATTTTGACTTTTACCCATATCTATGAAACAGGGATAGCAACAAATAGTCATCTGGCAAGCTTGATGATTTTGGCGAGAAATACTGTTGATTATCTCAGGTGTCTGTTGTACTGCGAGCACAACTGAAACTACAGGGTTTAGGTGATTTTTTTTTTCAGGGTATTTCACCAAATTCTGTTGTTTCTAAAATTACAGCATATTAGTTTTCTTTTGTTAGGCCTTTTTTCTTATATGTGCCTTTTGTGAAATAAAACACAGAAAAGTTTAGAAATCAAAAATATGAAATTATATGGTTTGTTATAAAAAACACACCCTTAAAACCACCATCTGGGCAAGGAACAAATACTTCCAGCACCCAGAAACGTCCCTTGTGCTCTCCTGAATCACTAATTGCTCCCTCCTCAGGAAAGTAACTACTTTCCTGAGTTTTATGTTAATCACTTCCCTGCTTTCCTTTGTAGTTTCTCCACTTAAATATATTGTCTCATTTTTTGATATACACATTTTTCAGTTATTGACTCTAATCAAGATGAAGAGGATCAAGAAGAGCCGGAACTTGAGCAAGGTAATGGGATACATCTTTATAGGTACTAAATTGTTAATTGAGAATTAACCTTTTTTGCATAATAGTAAATGTGAGTTAATTTTAGATAAAATCGGAATGTGCATTTTGGAATACTGGTCATTTCAAGGTCATTTGGAACATTTTCTTACATTTTGAAACTTCTACATTGTGCAATTTGTTGCTTTTTATTATGGAAAAATTCATGTACTTATATTTGTAATGTCTAGGCATGCATGAAGGTCTTGTGTATTGTTACTATTTTGAATTCTTTTAAATCGTAAGTGAAGGATCTGCCTACAAATAACTATTATACCTGTTTAGCTTAAATTACAAAAATGATTCTGTGCTATGAAATCATTTTGGTTCTTAGAGCAGTTGTACTTTGTATGTGTGTTTTAAATGTGGTTTTCTAGATAGCACAGTTCTGATCAACATTAAATTGAAAGAACATATTATAGTGTGAAAAACTGTGCTTTGGAATTTCTGAAAGAACAAACTGGTTGAATTTTACTTCTGCGTAGGAAACCTCATTAATAGTGTAAATTAGGTTATAGGTCAACTATTTCAGTTTTCAGTCATCCTTCATAGGCTTATTGCAGATTATGCTTGTGTGTTTATTAAATCTAGTTCCCTGTGAATTTCTTAAGGTAAACATTTTGTATAATTCAAAGCACTGATGTTTTGTGTAGTTCAAAGGACTGTATAGAATTGAAAACAGAATATTCTGTACTTAAAAAAACAATCAGAGTCTACGGCCATGCCACCCCGAACATGCCCGATCCCATCTGATCTCGGAAGCTAAGCAGGGTTGGACCTGGTTAGTACTTGGATGGGAGATCACCTAGGAAGACCGGGTGCTGTAGGTGTTAAAAAAAAAAAAACACATCAGATTGCTCTTTCCCTTAATTAATATGAATTATTGTGGGTTTATTAGCCTAGTAGTTAAGAATATGAACTCTAGAGTCAGACTGCCTGGGTTTAAATCCCATTTCTGCCAGTTTTATGAGCCTAGGCAGTTACCTTCTCTTTGCCTCAGTTTCCTTATCTGTAAAATGGGGTTGTTCATAGTACATGTCTCATGATTATTGAGAAGATTATATGAATTATGGTTCTTGGATACTTGTAAATAAAGGAATGTTTAAGAGAGAAAACCTAATCTGTTTTAGAGATCGTTGAAGATCCCATTCGAGAGCTGACCATAGAAGAACATTTACTTGAGAGAAAGAAGAAACTTCAGGAGAAGAAATTGCATATTTCAGCCTTGGCATCTACCATATTATCAGATCCAGAAAGCAATGTAAGTAGTATTAATTTCTTTAGGTTCTTTACATTAGATGTAGTCCAAATGTCTAATATTTTAAGATTCTCTTGTTAATTATAAGTATACACAAAAAGGAAAAGCACTAGCAAAATACTGTAACTGAGTTAGAATAAGAGAGTAGATAGAACCTTAGCGTAATTCTACTTCTGAACATAATTTCTTCTATAATCTAAGAAAAGTCTCTTAAATGCTCTGAGTCTTTAAATGAAAATATTGGGCTTAATGTTGTAACTCTAAAAGTGATAAGTCTATAAAATTAATTATACTAGGGAGGAGGAACCTACTTGTAAATTTGCTTGACTGATCTGTAGAGTTTTTAGTAAGGAACGTGCTACACAATAGTCGGTGAGATTAGTCAGGAATACTTGCAAGTGGAAAATATTTTAAGTGAAATAGGCTAGAGAGTAACAATGAATTATAGTGCCATGCGTACAATAGTGAAGGTGGTGATGATTATAATGTGGACTCAAGAAACTTGAGATTTAGTCTTGGCTTTGCTACATACTATTTGTTAGACTTTAGGTAAGATTTTTACCGGAGGCTCGTTTTCATTCCTAAAAAGAGATGGGACCTGTTTTAAAACTGTTGTGAGGATTAAATAAATGATAGTAGTATACATGAAGTCATATAGAGTCATACTGTTATTTTTGTTAACTTTGTGTCCCAAGCATCCTACTATGACAAATATTTGTTTACTGAACAATAAAATAGATTGTTTACATTTATAGAAGAAATTTCGTGTGGATATGCTTTGGAGTGGCATTTGTCCTTTTCTAACAAAGTGAGGGGAAGATCTGGAGCAGAATTGGGGAGGGGAATTTGGAATATTTCTCACCTGTATTACTGCACTTAATCATTATAAAACCACAAAGACAAGAGCTACTGATCTCATTTTACAGCTGAAAAATTGAGCCTTTAAAAACTCAAGTGATTTGTTTCAGATTTTAACAGCCACTGTATTGAAACCCAGGTCTTCTACTCTGGAGCCTCATGCTCATTTCATATAAGTTAAGGACAGCAAATAGGTGGTGACATACTTGTTCTCTCCCTGTTATGACAAACATTGCTAATCAACTAATGTTGCTTCTCAAGATACTGTTCCAGCAGGCAATAGTAGCTCATCAAAGCAAGCACGTTAGTTTAAGCCAATTTTCTACTTCTGCATTGTATCATACAAATGATCTTTGTATGAGTAACTTTGAAGCTAAAGTTAATGTGGATACATTATATTAATTCCTGATTAATTTATATACATGTGATTATATTTTGATTGGTATATATAACATTAATATATGTCAGTAAGTCTTTTTAGGGAAATAGGCTACACATGCTTTAAGAAAACCCAATTAAAAAAATTTTCTAAAAATAGGTATATTAACAAATTTAAGCTGTTTTTTAAGTCTATATCTTTTCTACTAATTTAACAAAATTTTTATTAATTTATAACTTTAGCAATTTACCTCTTGGTAACAGGGGCTGTGTCTGGAGTTGTGAATGGCTTGACTAGACTCTGTGAGTCATTGTGTGAATTTCACCTATAGTGCTTTTGCTCATAATTGTTTTGCTGTGATTTTCTAGCCTTATAAGTTATTTCTTTAACAGATTAAAAAATTGAAAGAATTACGTTCCATGCTGATGGAACAGGATCCTGATGTGGCTGTTACTGTTCGAAAGCTGGTGACAGTTTCTCTGATGGAGTTGTTTAAAGACATTACTCCTTCATATAAAATCCGGCCTCTAACAGAGGCAGAAAAGTCTACCAAGGTATGCGAAACATAATTACTATACAAAATAAGCTGAAAATTTTGGAGAGCTAGAGATGGGAGAAATAATAGAGTTTTTTTTGTTTGGTTGTTTTTACATGACTGTATATACTGGGTATTCCTATTTTGCACTAAGTTTTGAATTTCAGTATTTTGATGTTGAAAAGTGATTGATTTTTTGGTCTTTTCAGATCCGTAAAGAAACCCAAAAGTTGAGAGAATTTGAAGAAGGCCTGGTTAGCCAGTATAAATTTTATTTGGAAAATCTGGAGCAAATGGTTAAAGGTATATTAAACATACCATAAAAGCATGTAACATACTTAGCTTTGGTCAGGAAGGTGAATTCTATATTCTGTGCTGTGTGTTGACTGTCATAATGTATGGTCAGGAGCGGAGTCTAGAGTTAGATTTCCCAGGATAGTCTAACTACCCATTAACACATATGTGTTAGGTACGTCACTTAATCTCTCTTTGTCTCAGTTTTTCTCTCTCTAAAATGGGAATAATAGTACTTACCTCATTAGATTGTTGTGTAAGAAGTAAGTGAATTTATAGATGTAAAGCACTTAGAACTATGCCTAGCCTGTATTAGGCACTATGTTTTACCAGTTATTAGTATTGTTGCTACCTAGTACTTAGTTGTATGTTTCTTAAATTTATGAAGTTGGAATTCTACTATTTTTGGAGGGAGTAGTCAGGGGAGAAGGATGGCTTGTCACGAGTGCTTTGAAGATAGCTTACAAGGCAGTTATTCAGGCTGAGAAACTCTTCTGTCAAACCCTTGTTCTCTTTTTCTTTGTTCAGAAAAGGAAGGCTATAGGAAAAATTTAGACATGATTGGGGAAGGGGTTCAGTTTCCTAGGCTAGGTGCTTTCACTAACTCGGTGGGCTCCTTTGCTTAGTGTTGGGCCAAAGGATCACCTTGTTGCCCTCTCAGCTGGAACAGGTCTACTGAATCCTATTGGCCCAATAAAGGCATGGAGGTGGTAGCGCATGGAAGTGGTGGGTGTGTGGCATGGGTATTGCTTCTAAGTTCCGATATCTCAGTTGGAACTTGCTAGCATTTATTCTCCCAGGGATAAGTCCTAGGAGCTTTGTGTAGACCAACACTATCACTAGAAATATAATGAGACATACAAGTTATTTAAAAAAATGTAGCCACTCTCAGAAAAAAGTAAAAAGGAAGAAAATTAATTTTAGCAGTAAATTATATATGTCTAATTTATCGTTTTAACATATAATCAATTTTTAAAATTAGTGAGATAGTTTACAGTTTTTTGTACTAAGTTCAAAATCTGGTGTGTATTTTATACGTCTAGCACACATGAACTTGGACTAGTCACATTTCAGGTGCTCATTTGCCACGTGTGCCAGTGGCGTCTGTATTGGACCATGCAGGTGCAGATCTTTTCTAAGTGAATTGAACCACTATGAACTCTCCAAGTTTTAAAATAAATCATGGTAAAATATAAATAACATAAACTTTATAATTTTAACTATTTTTAAGTGAATAATTATGTGACATTAAGTAAATTCACATTGTTGTACAACCATCGCCACCTTCCATCTCTGGAACTTTTTCATCTTCCCCAACCAAAATTCTGTGCTTATTAAACATTAACTCCCCATTACCTCTCCCGGCCCTCCAGCACTTGGCAGCCATCGTTCTACTTTCTGTCTCTATGAATTTGACTGTCCAGGAATCTCATATAAATGGAATCATAATATTTGTCCTTTTGTGACTTCCTTATTTTATTTAGCATGAGATCTTCAAGATTCAGCCTTGTTGTAGCATATGTCAGAATTTCCTTTCTAAGATCAAACAATATTCCATTGTATGTATATATACCACGTTTTGTTTACCCATTCATCTGTCAATTATGTCTTGTCAGGTTTAAGTAACTAGAATATATGGTTCTTATTTATGGTGAACACAGTCTGTTTAGGGAAATATTATATGTATGAGAAGCAGGTTTTAAAATAAAGGTACTATCCATATTATCTTTCTCACCTCTGGCTGTATTGTAGAAGGAGATGTTGAACCTGCTGTAGAGAGACTAGCATATTTTCATATTCTCATATTCAACATGCCATGTTACAGTAACATTGTATATGTAGAAATTTCTAGAAAAGAGGTATTATGAATCATCAATTATTTTGAAGGAGAATTTTAATTTCTTTTGGACCTTCTGGGTAAAGATACCATAGTGATCATCAGCAGGAAGTCAGGAGAAATGATGTTTTGGATTCTTGGGATTTTTGAAACATGAAATAGTCTGGGGCTCAGAGAGTTTAGGATTTCCTCATATTCACCAGCCAGTTAGTGGGTGACTAGGATTTGAACCCAGGCTCTTGACTTATAGTTGAGTGTTTTGGGGACAGCCTTGGTAGAGCGCAGTGCAAGGACTCCTTAAAGGTATCCAGCTCCCTCTCCCCTCCGTCCTCCTTTTAATCTAATGATTTAGCTCTTAAAACATACAGAAAACCAAGATTCTGGTAATTGTGGTTAGAGTCAGAGGGTGAATGGTATAGAAAAATTTTAATGATAACCTTCGTTCTTGTTTAAGTATAGATACAACTCCTATTGAAGAATTTGCATGGTGTGTTGAGTTTTCATATTATCACATTACTGTAACAGAAAGATAATTAGTTGAAGTATTGACCAATGAGTAAAATAACTAGTTACAATTATCTTTTGACTAGACTGGAAGCAAAGGAAGCTGAAGAAAAGTAATGTAGTTTCCTTAAAGGCATATAAAGGACTGGCAGAAGTGGCTGTGAAGAGCCTGTGTGAGCTGTTGGTGGCACTACCTCATTTCAATTTCCACAACAACATCATTGTATTGATTGTCCCTCTCATGAATGATGTGTCAAAATCGGTGGGTTACTCTTAATGATCGTGGCTTTGCGCTTAACAGAAACTTAAAAACAGAAAATTCCTTAGGAGCTGTTATTTATTGTTAAAATAATTTGTTAATTTGTTAATTTGTTAAACATTGTCTCTTTAAGAAAATTATTTGACTGTAAGTTTAGTGCATTGTTTTGAAGAGGGGGCAATTTTGTCCTGCAGGGAACAGTAGGCTGTGTTTACAGACGTTTTTTATTGTTACTACTATAGTGGTGGGGGTGTGTTACCACTGGCATCTAGGTGGTAAAGGCGAGGCTTCTAAATGTCCTACAATGCACAGGACAGCCCCCCACAACAAAGAATCATCTGGTCCCAAATGTCGGTAGTGCTAAGTTTGAGAAACACTGGTTTAGTGTAACATTTTATTTTTCAGATATCTGAAATGTGTTGTGAGGCGGTAAAGAAACTCTTTAAACAAGATAAATTAGGCCAAGCTTCTCTTGGTGTAATTAAAGTGATTTCTGGTTTTGTGAAGGGCAGAAATTATGACGTTAGGCCAGAGGTAAGCTTGTCTTTTTTTACTTTGCATTGTATTTGTTTTTAAATTATTAAGTTAATTTTTAGTTGTCATGAGGAATTTATTCTTATAGAAGTGTACAAAGTAGAAAGGGAAAATACTCAGTTCTCCAGATGTAAACTTCTATTTAGTCATATGCTTTTGATTGTTAAACTGATATTTTTCTCTTTACAGTTTGATTTGTATCCTAGATGGTTTTCTATGCAGATATAGATTTATTTTAAAATAAAAATAGTTTTATGTTGTGGGAATTATTCTGGATGTTTTCATTTTATGTATTGTGGACTTAAGTATAGGGCTATCCCATTCTTTTGAATATCTACCTTAGTGTTCCATTATGTGAATATATAGCTTCCTACTTGATGGACAGCCGAGTTGTTTGTAGATTTTTGCTATTGTAGTCAGCATGGAAGAGGACATTTTGGCCATATTATTTTTTCATGCTTGTGTGAGTATTTTGTGAGGTAAATTTCTAAGGTGTAGGTACTGGATCCAATGGAATACACATTTAAAAACTTGAGAGAGAATGCCAAATTTTTCTCCAAAAACATTTTATCACTTAATTCCTGCTGGTGATAGGGGTGTCATTTCCCCATAACCATAACTATTTAATCTTTGTTAGTCTGGTAGGTAAAAAATACTGTATGTTACATATATATTTTTTGTTTACACATCGTTATTAGGTTTTACTTCTAGACATTTATTCATCATTTGAATATTTTGCCTGTTTTTATTCTTTGCCAGTTTTTCTCAGGTATTTGTCATTCTTAATGGCTCGTAATAACTTTTTTTAATATTCATTTCAGTAAATATCAGCTGTGTACTAGGCACTAGTCTAGGTTCTGGGGATAAAATAGTGAACAAAAGAAACACGCTCTGTGTTTTTTGAGCTTACATTACATAGTAAGGATAATAAGTCTCTGTAAGTTTCAAATATTTGTTTGTTGCTCTGACTTTTAATTCTGTATTTTGGTCTCTTTTGCTTTGTAGAAATTTTATATTTTAATTAATCACTGTCATTTTCTCCTCCCTTATATATGAGGTGAATTTTTGTCATGGATAGATCCTCAATCCCAAGATTTATAGATTCTCTCTTTCCGAAAGAATTCTTCCAGAAGCATTTTAGTTTTTATATTTAAATACTTAATCTGATTAAGTATTTATATTTAAATATTGAATTCTTTCTGTGAGTGTATGGTATCAGTGTAGATAACTATAATGTATCAAGTAGGATGGTGCTCATCTAAATGGGCATTGCAGTAAAAGGCATGGATCATTCTTTTTTTCTCCAAAATATTTTAAATGATTTTAATGTATTCTAGATGGGATTTAAAATTAGATTTTTACTTTCCCCTCCCAAAATAGTCCATACAGAGAATTTGATTGTAGTTGATTCAATGTGTAGATTAGTTTGGGAGAATTAAAATATTTACAGAATTAATTTTTTTCTGTTCAAAAATATCATATATCTTGCCATATATTTAAGGCTTTTATGTTCTTAAGTGAAATTTTATGGTTTTCCTCATTTGAGTCTTATTTTTATTAACTTTATTTTTAGTCTTGTAGTTTTGATTAAGTTGATATTTTCTACTGTTTATTTCCTAATTTGTCTTTTTTTTGCCATAAAATTCCTTTCATTAAAGCCAATAATTTTAGTTCAACTGCTAAAATTATAGAAATTGGGCTTAAGTAAGAGGAAAATATTCAGTATTTTTACTCAGAATGGTAGAATGATCAGGTAATAAGAACATGAAACTTGGTCATAGGGAAACACTTTCATTTTAGTGATGTTAGAATTATAAACTACATTCTTTAATGTGTTGGGGTTTTGGGGTACATATTTAGATAGTACAATGTGAATTTTTTGAAGGTGTACATTGTGATGATTTAATATATGTGTACATTGTGAAGTGATTACCACAATCAAGTTAATTAACACCTCTATGACCTCTCATAGTTACTTTTTTTGTGTGTGTGGTGAGAGTACTTAAGATTTACTCTTGTAGCAAATTTCAAGTGTATGATAAGGTATTATTAACTATATTCATCCTGCTGTACTTTAGCTCTCAGAACTTAGACATCTTATAACTGAAAGTTTGTATCATTTGACCAACATTTCCCCATTTGATCCATTCCCTGGCAATCAGTGTTCTCTCTGGTTATAGATGTTTGACTTTTTTAGATTCCACACATGAGTGAGATCATACAGTATTTGTCTTTCTGTGTCTGGTTTATTTCACTTAGCATAATGCCCTCTAGGTTCATCCATGTTGTCACAAATGGTGGGATTCTTTTTAATGGCTGAATAATATTCCATTACATGTCTATACTTCATTTTCTTTATTCATTTATTTGTCTACAGATACATAGGCGGTTTCCATATCTTGGCTATTCTGAATAATGCTGCAGTGAACATGGGAGTGCACATATCTCTTTGAAATACTGATTTCACTTCCTTTGGTTATATAACCAGAAGTGGGATTGCCGGATTATGTGATAATTCTGTTTTTAATCTTTTGAGGAATTTCCATACTGTTTTTCATAGTGGCTGATCAGTTTTTATTCCCACCAACAATTCATAAGGGTTGCCGTTTCTCCACATCCA
This sequence comes from Pteropus vampyrus, assembly GCF_000151845.1. Taxonomy (NCBI): domain Eukaryota; kingdom Metazoa; phylum Chordata; class Mammalia; order Chiroptera; family Pteropodidae; genus Pteropus; species Pteropus vampyrus. The sequence goes on from NW_011888849.1 coordinate 185,985, forward strand.
TGCTAAACACTTATTTCTTGTCTTTTTGATAATACCCATTCTGATAGGTGTGAGGTAATAATTCACTGTGGTTTTGATTTGCATTTCCCTAATGATTAGTGATGTTGAGCACCTTTTAATATACCTTTTGGGCATCCATATGTCTTCTTTGGAAACATCTCTATTTAGATTCTTGGCCCATTTTTTAATCAGATTATTTGATTTTGCTATTTAGTTGTGTGAGTTCCATATGTATTTTGGGTATTAACCACTTATCAGATATATGATTTGCAAATTTTTTTTCCCATTCTGTAGATTGATTTTTCATTCTGTTGATGGTTTGCAGAAGTTTTAGTTTAATGTGATCCCACTTGATTATTTTTGCTTCTGTTGCCTGTGCTTTTGGTGTAATATCCAAAAAAACATTCCTAAGGCCAGTGTCAGGGACCTTTTGCCTTATTATTTTTCTAGGAGTCTTATAGCTTCACGTCTTACACTGAAGTTTTTAATCCATTTCAAGTTAATTTTCATGAATGGTTTACGATAAGGGTTCAGTTTTATTCTTCTACATGTAGTATCAGTTTTTCCCAGTACCATTTATTGAAGAGAATGTCCTTCTCTGTTGTGTATTTTCGGTGCTCTTGCCAAGGCTATTATATTCTTTAATTTGGAGTTATTTTTCATCAGTGGCTAGTATTTTATGAGCACATAGAATACCTACAAGATACTCAAGTTGATCTTTCTGATACCTAGAGTAACTTTAGGTTCACTATTTATGCATGTAGTTCTTCTCTGTTTTCATTTTATGCTTTTAAGCCCTGTACTCTGAAATAGTCAGTTTTCTTCCAGTGTACATAATGGAAAAATATAAAGCTGTAGTTTTCAAGTTTTTTTTCTTTCTGGAAATGTTTCTGTGACCGCAGATCAATAGAATGGTTTCTTCCCCAGGAAATGTAGGATTTTAAACTCCTTTTGTCTTTGTGTTTGGATAGTTGCTATAACACACAAAACACCTGCTTCCAAATTAGCGGCTCAATTTTTTGAATGGCTTAAGGCAATAGTTCTCATTGTGGTCCTTGGACCAGCATCAGTGGGAATTAGAAATACAAGTTCTGGGGCCCCACTCCAGACTTACTGAATCAGAAACTGCACTGGGGTCCAGCTGTTTGTGTTTTAAAAAGCCCCTCAGGTGATGATGTTTGCTAAAGTTGGAGACCCATTGTCAAGAAGGAAAATAAGTTCTTACAATTAATAACACTTGTTGTCATGTTTTTTTAATCTGAAAAAGATGAAGATCAGAACTGTTTGCTATAAAACTAAAGCTGGTTTGGTAAACTGAAGCTGGCTTAGAAATAACCTAATTTATATCTTCTCCTCCCATACTGGTCTAAACCTTTTTCTGGCCTGCCTACTCTTTATAATGATATATTCCAGTGCCAAATAATGTGTTCTCTCTTCCTTATTTTCATTAAACTGTAAAGTAATATTACATGTATTTAGCCAAATACTAGTTTGTTCTTTCATAGACATACTATGTTTAGCAAAAAGATGTAATAGAACTTTGTGTAAAATGTGGTAAAAGATATTTTGCATTTTTTTTTTTTGCGTGAAAAAGGGAAATAACTGTTTAAATGCTTGTTTTTCTGTATAAATTTTTTGAGGGCAGTATAAATATTAAGTGTTTGTGTTTCCTTCAATATTAGATGTTGAAAACATTCTTGTGCTTAAGAATCAAAGAAGTAGAAGTGAAAAAAGATACAGAAGACATTAATAAACCAAAAAAGTTCATGACGTTCAAGGAAAAGAGAAAAAATCTATCAAGAATGCAGAGAAAGGTTTGATTTATTTCTTTTTTTATTTTATTTGCTTTTAGATTAAAATCATAGTTTAGGCACATGTAAAAATCATAATTAAATCATAATTATAAATATTTTAAAATCAAATACTTAGAGAATTTAGTTTTTCCCAGTTGTTCCAAAGAAATATTTTTTGATATCAGTTTAAGCTGACAATTCATTTGCAAAGAGAGCAATAGATGAAAAGATTTTCTTGCCATGCTGGCTTTTAAGATCATCTTAGATTCATTGTGACACAGATTCTTTTCTTAACAGAAAGGTTGTATTCATGTGAAGTAGGTTTTGTTAATTGAATCATGTTTCTTTATTGGTTTGTGTTTGAAACCTTTGTTTATTTACTATGAGACTTTGGACACCTTTTTTTGTTTTTTTTAACTTTGAGAAATGGAGCTAATTAAAAGTACCCACCAGTGCAATTAGGATTAATATATTGGCTAGGAGGAAAACCAGAGGAGAGAATTAGCAACTAGGGGGATTGTTTAATAAACTATATAAATGTCTAACCAATGTACTGTATACTTAAAACTAATTAAAATAAATAATTTAATTAAAAAAAAAGCCCCCACCTTGCAGAGTCATTGTGTAGTTTAAGTAAGATGATGTACGTAAAGAATTCAGCAGAGTGCCTAACACTGGGTGTGCTTTATAAACATTAGTTACCACCACCACCACCGTTGCTATCACGTCTCAGAACATTTCTAAACAGTTTAGTAGGGTTAGCAAATTGCTTATAAAAACAAAACAAAAATAATTTCCAGGTTATCCATCTTCGAATGTATCTAATAATTTTGAAAATGTGACAGAATATCAAATTAAACGTAATAAGTGTAAACAAATGAAATGAAGGTAGATATTTTCGTTATTTATTCCGTATTTCCTTAACATAAGTTGGAGATGCTTGGTAAGAACAGCATGTATGTAGCTGAAGGGAAGCAAAAGTGTAATAAGAATGTGGAAGCTCTTTAGCAGCCTCACACGAGGGAAGGAAACTGTTCCCTGTGTTTCAGGCAGCTTAACAACCATTGTTTGCTGCTCTTACAGTATAAGGAAGTGGAAAAAAATTGGTATTTTATTAAATTTCTGTAGTGTATCTGGTTTTATGCCTTGTATATAAATGAGTTTGGGAAATATTGTTGATGTCTGGTTTCTATGTCAGATGATTTAATATCGAGAATTATTTCTGGGCTCAGCATGTTCTTTTTTCTTTTTTGAAATATTTTAAGTTTAAAACAACTACAGAGAATAGTATAGTAAATCCCATGTATCCACCTTTCTGAATGAGCAGATATTAATAGACTCACCTCAGTTTTTTTCTTGAAAAGTAAGAAACCAGAATTAGAATCCCCTTTGGTCTCAGACCCCTGTCTCAGTTTTTGTGCCTTCCTCCCAGAAGGCAGTCGCTGTCATGAGTTTGGTTTGTGTATGCTTCTTAGCCACATTTTTGTACTTTTGGTTATATTTGATTTAAATATTATGAAACACATAGTGTTGTATGTGTTTCGTAATGTTTACATATTATGCCCCTGAAGCATGTTTTTTTCACTCAGTGGTATATACTCTTACTTTTTTTCAATCTATTTTCAGTGGAAGAAAGCAGAAGAGAAGCTAGAGCGAGAGCTTCGAGAGGCAGAAGCTTCAGAGAGTTCTGAGAAAAAACTTAAACTGGTAGGCAGTTTCACATTCTCTTATGCCTATGAAATGTTTTGTTAAATAATTTTAATTAGGGATTTATTGTTTTAACTTGTGGTTATGTAATTTTGGTTTATTTCACGAGGCTTGGATATGAGATGTGCAAGTAACTGTAATGTGATCAGTGCCGGTTTTATGAAGTCACGGGCTGTGTATCTTCATTCTGTTTTGTCAAAGCTCCTAAGATTGAATCGTGGGGAAGGATGGAAAGGGACAAAAAAGGTTGAGCTTTGAAAGTGCTAACTATGGTAACTCAGGAGAACATGTACTGGGTTATACTAAAATCCCGTTGTCTGTTTCTTTTGCCAGCACACGGAGACTTTGAATATTGTGTTTGTGACCTACTTCAGAATATTGAAGAAGGCCCAGAAGTCACCTCTCCTGCCAGTGGTTCTAGAAGGTCTTGCCAAGTAAGGGCTGTGTAGGCTGAAACCTTTTAGATTCTTTCTAAATAAGACTGAAGTAACCATGACTTTTAAACAGGGTTTACTAAAGCTGACTTAGTGTTCTTCTCAGTTCTCATTTCTTTTTTGTCACTAGCCTTTCCTTGTTTTACTTTATTTGGCTTGTCTCTTTTGTTGCACTGGAAATATCTTCATGCACTTGAGTTCATATATTGTCTGGCCAAAGGTTATGCTCATTTGAAAGTTTGATAAATATTGCCAAATTGCTTCCCCTAAAGGTTATACCAATACATGGAGACTATATCACTTACAAGGTCCTTGTTCTAAGATTTACATAGCGTCAAAGGCTCTTGCACTAATATTGAAGAGTTATCTTTGAACTATTTCAGTGCCTAATATTTTATAGTGTACAGGGTGCCCTGACATTTAGGAGCTCCCACGATTCTTTCTCTTTAACTCTATTGGGTGATCTCAGTTATTTCTAGAAATAGAGGCCCAGGCCAGCCAAGTGACTTACGGAGGATCATAAAGGTAATTAATTGCAGAACCTGAACTAGACACCAGGTCCAACTTCTTTTCCCTTTTACTTTTAAAGCTTACATGGGGTCTATATTCTTATAACTAACAGAATCTTTCCTCTTTTCTTTCTTCCCACCACCTGTTTTCTTAGAAGCTGATGCCGCTTGTCCTTTATGACTTAGAACAGTGTCGGGCACCTGGTAAACTTTCCTGGGGAAGTTGTTTACTTTTAGCAACTTCTTTCTCAGGGCAGAAGTAGTTTTGAAATACTATATTTAGTTTGTTTAGTGCCTTATATATTTCTGCTGAGTATAGAATCCAGTGGTGGATGAATTGTCAAAAAGGCTGATCTAAATTATTGAAAAGTATCAGTAAACAAATTTTCATCATCATCTCCATCATAGCTAACATTTTGGAATAAAGAATGTTAAAAACATAATTTTAAAGTCGTTTAATTTTTGGCTGCTTTATTTCTGTTTTTAGGTTACCTTTTAACTACATTTTGTTTGATTCTAGGTTTGCTCACCTTATAAATGTGGAATTTTTTGATGATTTATTAGTGGTTCTACATAGTCTCATTGAGTCTGGTGTAAGTAACTCTATTAATGAATTACTTTTTAAGGTGTAAATGGCATTGGGATTGCAAATTGGTGCAGCTACTATGGAAAACAGTCTGAAGGTTCTTCAAAAAATTAAAATTTTTGACCCAGCAATTGCACTTCTGGGTATTTATCTAAAGAAAACCAAAACAATAATTCATAAAGATCTATGCATCCCTATATTCATGACAGCACGATTCACAATAGACAAGATATGGAAGCAATCTAAATGCCCATCAACAGAAGATTGGATCAAGAAGTTGTGGTTCATATATACAATGGAATATTACTCAGCCATACAAAAAATGAAATCCTACCATTCACAACAACATAGATGGACCTAGAGGTTATTATGCTGAGTGAAATAAGTTAGAGAAAGATAAATACCATATGATTTCACTTATATGTAGAATCTACGGAACAAAAAAACCAAACAAAATGAAAATAGATTCACAGATACAGAGGACATTGTGGTGATTGCCTTGAAAGGGGTTTAAGAGGCTGGAAGAAAGGAGTGAAGGGTTACAAAGGGACAAATTAGTAGTTGAAAGATGGTCACAGAGATGGGGAGCATGGCATAGGGAATGTAGCCAGTAGTATTGTAATGGCTATGTGTAGAGCCTGATAGATTAAATGGAGTATTGGGGGGATCATTTCATAAACTATATAAATGTCTAACCCATGTATTGTATACTCGAAACTAATAAAAGATATAAATGGTATTATTATTCTTAACATCTCCCCCTTTTTTTAAAGGACCTAAGCTATCAAGAAAGTCTTCATTGTGTCCAGACTGCTTTTCATATTCTTTCCGGTCAAGGTGAGATGCTTTGTTAATCAAGTTTGTTTGCTTTACCTTTGGAGGTTGGAACATACCTAATTGGTATTTGTTGTCATTTCAAAGGTGATGTTCTGAATATTGATCCAATGAAATTCTATACACATCTTTACAAAACACTGTTCAAGTTACATGCAGGTATGTATGTTTAGATAATGTGTCTTTAATAAATATTTCTTTTAAGAATATGTTATGACCAGAATTATAGTCAATGAAAAATGAGAACTAGGTACTGGTGTATAAAATGCTGGCCTGCCAGTGCCACACGTCTGTATTTAACCTTGAGTAAGACTTGGAGCGAGAGAACTAGAATCCATTGAAGATGCACTATAACCCACTGCGTCTCCTGAGCAGTATAGTCTGCTTTGCGGATTAGGGAAATGATTTGGGACAGATACGCTGGTTGATCTTGGGTTTTTCTGGAGTTAGGTGAGGCTGCATAATGAAAAAGTAATGAAGAGTGTATCTGCTATTTTAGGTGCTACCAGTGAAGGGGTCGCGATTGTACTCCAGTGCCTTGACATCATGCTAACTAAGCGCAGAAAGCAGGTTTCTCAGCAGCGAGCCCTTGCCTTCATCAAGCGCCTCTGCACCCTTGCTCTTCACGTTCTTCCAAATGCAAGCATTGGCATTCTGGCAACTAACAGAATATTAATGCATGTAAGTAGTGATACGGATGTAAGTTCTGGCCCTGCAGCAGTGGTGCTTTGTTTGAGGCATGTCTTAATCAGGCGATTAGGGAAGTACATAGAATTACAAAAGGAAAGCATTTCACTCCTAGTGATACTCTCCAGAGGTAGCCATTTTTACTGTTTGGTGGGTATCCTTCCAGCAAACTTTTAAAAAATTCGTAAATATAAATGCATACATTAAACACTAACAACATGACTTTTTTTTTAACACTTAATTGATGAACACATTTTTTTGTGTCAGTACAAATATAGTTACTTTATTTCTCTAATGACTAAATAAAGTTATTTGCTTAACACTTAATGTAGTTCTTACTATGTACCTGCCACTATAAAAATTGCTCTACAAAAATTAACTCACTGAATTTTTGTAACAGCTCTGTGAAGTAGCTACTATTATTATTTCGGGGAAGACTGAGGTCCAGAGAGAATGGGTAACTTGCTTAAGGTGACACTGCTAGTGAGTGGCAGAGGTGGGATTGAAATTCAGGCAAGTCTGGTTTTTATACTTTGTATTTTTCTTTTGATATAGCTTTTTTCCTTTTAAAAAGCTATTACAAATGATGCTATAATGAATATACTTATGTGTATCTAATTATTTGTGTTGGAAAGACTCCTAAAAGTGGGATTGCTGGGTGAAAAGAATATTCTGTTTTCTCTTGCAAGATAAATTCTTAGCAAGCCAAGAAAATAACCCTTGGCAATTTTCGTTCTCATTTAATTTAATTTAATTTAATTTAATTTCAAAAATTAAAACTAAGTATGAAGTCCATATGCTTATAGCTCTTATATAACCTTAAAATCAAATGAAATTTAACTACAAATAAAAATGCAGAATCAAGTAGCCTTCTTTAAATTAACAATATTAATTTAATTAATCCTTCTTATGTGTCATTTTTGCAGACTTTCCCCAAAACAGATCTGTTGCTGGACAGTGAATCTCAGGGAAGTGGGGTTTTCCTCCCTGAACTCGATGAACCCGAGTACTGCAATGCTCAGAACACCGCTCTTTGGGAACTGCATGTGCTACGGGTAAGAGTGGTACCCCCCGTCCCCCCATTTTATTTTGTTCAGTTTTTCCCCTAGTAGTTATTATGGCCAGAGTACTTAATATATTTTGTTCTGAGACCGCCTTATGTAGAATTCCTCTTTTAACAGTCTGCATGTCACTTTGCTCTTACTACTCTTTAAGCTGTTGAGATAACATTTTTCAAAGGAAGCTGCAAATGACAGTTTTGCGGGGTAAGTGTTGACACCTTTTCCTTACCAGGCACATTTGTACTGGGTCCTATCCAAGAAGACTTTGATAGGCCTGCTGGCCTTAAGAGGGTTTCACCTACCTCATGGTTCTACAGTGGGGACAGCATTAGACTGAGACTCATAGAAAATGTTTTAGGAAACCTGTTGCAAACTAACTTCTTCCCTCTGATTTTTGATTTTTCTTTTCATATGGTAAAATCAAGATTAAGCTATGTCACTGGTGACTTGGTCATCAAACAGATTTGTGTTGTAATCATGTGAGCAAAGATAGTATTTTTCTTGTAGTTATGTGGTTCTTATGAATTAATATTTATATTTACATATACAGTTTTTTTTTAATTGTTTGTTAAGTAAAATCTTTGCTGTAGCTAGTGTTTTATAAAGTACTAACCTGTGCAAAATGTGGTTGTCCCATTTCCCTTTCAGAGACATTTCCATCCTA
>NW_011888849.1:194309-204188 GCF_000151845.1 Pteropus vampyrus
TGTTGACACCTTTTCCTTACCAGGCACATTTGTACTGGGTCCTATCCAAGAAGACTTTGATAGGCCTGCTGGCCTTAAGAGGGTTTCACCTACCTCATGGTTCTACAGTGGGGACAGCATTAGACTGAGACTCATAGAAAATGTTTTAGGAAACCTGTTGCAAACTAACTTCTTCCCTCTGATTTTTGATTTTTCTTTTCATATGGTAAAATCAAGATTAAGCTATGTCACTGGTGACTTGGTCATCAAACAGATTTGTGTTGTAATCATGTGAGCAAAGATAGTATTTTTCTTGTAGTTATGTGGTTCTTATGAATTAATATTTATATTTACATATACAGTTTTTTTTTAATTGTTTGTTAAGTAAAATCTTTGCTGTAGCTAGTGTTTTATAAAGTACTAACCTGTGCAAAATGTGGTTGTCCCATTTCCCTTTCAGAGACATTTCCATCCTACAGTGCAGAGGTTTGCAGCTCACCTCATCGCGGGGGCCCCTTTGGATGGCTCTGATGCACTCAAGCCAGAGTTGAGCCGAAGGTAGGACTCAGCATCGCCGCCTTATAAAGCTGCGATTTCAGTTGATAGCTCTTTACTGTGAAAGTCCCTTTTATAAAGGAAGAGATTTTAAAATGTAAAGTGCTAGTTGGTTATCTGGGTTTGGTCTTACTTCATATTCCTGAATTGTTTTAAAGAAAAAACATGCTGACTGTGATTTTGTTAGTTTTGGTTAATCTTAACATTTTTTGTCATAAAAATTTTCATACGTATAGGTAGATAAGTAGAAAGAATAGTGAATTCCGGTATGCCCGTTACTCAGGTTCAACAGTTAATAAGAAAATGCCATATATGCTTATGTGAAGATCGATGAGTCCAACCACAGTGAGATTCCTTTTTTTTTCTCTTGAATGGTCTTGCTAGTGCCAGGAGAAATGAGGAGAGAGAGAAAAGAAGTGCTTTGGAACACTGCCGCCCAGAAAGTCACCAGTTTCTCTCCTGGGCCTTCACAGCCATCTCTGTGGGGCTTCCTGATGTGCAGGAAGCTTGGACCACCACTCCGGCATTAACTTTAACTCTTCCAGAGTGGGAAAAGGGTCCTCTAAAAGAAGTTTCTTTTCCCCCACCTTTTTATTCTGAAAAATCTCAAAAGTACAGAAAAGTTGAAAAAATAGTAATTACCTTTCTCTCCACAAAATCAGTTAGGAAATACTTTAGTTATACTGAAAAGAAGAGAAAATGGTATAAAAGACACCCTTGTAATATACTGACCACTCAGAATTAATATTCTGTGGATTTTTCTCCATCTTTGCAAATACACTGGTTTTTAAATTCACACATCACAGGCAAGTGACCTGTAGGCCAGTAAGCTGATTTTCTGGCCTCTCAGAGTTTGAACAAAAATGGAATTACTTATTATCTTTTTAATATCAGAAGAATTCACCTAAAAAACACATTTTCAGCTTCTTTTAAAATACTGGGATATGTGGCAAAATAGGTCTATATATTTTACATGGCAGAAGTTAGCTGCTAACCCTTCTAAATGAGACATAAACTCTGTAGTTTTTCATAAACCTTTTTCTTCCGGGTAGAATAGAGATTAAAAGGAGAAAACAATTTTTTGTCACTTTTTTTTCCATAATCCTTTTCTGGCAAGTGTTTGTTAGAGATCCTGAACATTTGCCTCATTTATGCCAGAGGTTTCCTGTTCAGGAGGAAGGTGAGGAATGGGTTTATCCCAGAGACTTGAGAAAGGAGACTCATGGTGTCTCCCCTTGGAGAGTGGAGCTTGGGATGTGACCCCCATACAACCCTTGCAGGCCCTTGCTGATCTCCTGTGGAGAATGTGAACCAGCCTCGGTCATTAAGAATTTGTTTACATGCCATGAGTGTGGACATTTATTCTGCCCTGAATGGCCCCTCCTGGCTTTTAAGGGTTGAGCTGTTTGAAATCTATGGAGGATAACTCCATGTTTCACAACTCTGGTTCCCATGACCAAGTTCAACCCATAACTGTGGTTGCGTTGGGGTTTGATCACATTGAGCTTGAGGTCTTCTGCTCAGCCTTCTCTGTGTCCAGACTTGTATTTCTAAATGTATACCAGATGCCATCTGAGGTAGATTCAGTTGAAGAAATGTTGTCATTACATGGGAATTTAGGATTGATTTTACGTGTGTTGATTTGTTGGTTTCACGAGCAGGATTATTTTATACCTTTAATACATGGGTTTAGAGTAATGAGTCAGTCATTCTCTGGGTGTAGTTAATTATTTTCAGGTTATACAAGTATGGTGGTGTCTTTACATTTCTACTTGTGATTATAGATCTGCTGCAGAACTTTTTGAGACTTATAGCATGGCAGCAATGACATTCAATCCTCCTGTGGAAACTTCAAGCTCCAAAAGGAAGGTGTGTCATACTTTTCATTATTTTTTAAAAGATGAAATAAAAACTAAACTAAGATATCTCTTAGTAACTTCCAACTTGCCTAATTGTTTTGTAGGGTTTTTTTTTTTTTTTCATGTATAGGAGTAGATGGTAGGATGGATCTCTGGGGTTGAAATTCTATGTAGAGACAGTCATGAGACTGTACCATTCAGTACAGGAATTGTCCAAGACCAGACCCAGCATCTGTCACTTGTTGGTTTAGTATCAGCTGTTGCCATTTTCAGCTTTGCTGTATAGCTTGGCTTTTGCTTATGGCATAAGAACTTTTAACTCATACTTTTAATATTTTTTCAGGATAAAGTTTTACAGGGGGATTCATTTTTGAATGAAGATTTAAATCAGCTAATCAAAAGACATTGCAATACAGTTGCTACTCAGTGGCCTCTGGATTTCACCAGCTGTTTGGAAACATCATTAAGGTAGTAGAAGGAAGAGTCAGTGGACTTTCTTGTATATTTGGATGTTTGTGAAGATGCACATGAAGATACATTGTTAATTTAGGATCTTCTTTTGCAAGGGAAACTTCCTAAGAAAATGAACAGAGGAGGAGTTACCCATTGGTGACATAGGATTCTACCCAAATTCTGAAAATGCTCTTTCATTAGGAAATGAGAGTCAAAGCCCTTTCCTCCCCTAGTATGTGGGAATTTCTTTCTTAATGATGTTGCCTTTTTAAAATTTAATATACGTATTAAACTGCAGTTTTAAAAAAGTCTTTAGACTGAGCTTATTAAAATGCAGTTGCTAGATTAAAATAAGGGCATAGAGCACAGAAAAATCAAGACCATGAGATTGCTTTTTAAAGTGCAGCTACTCTTTATAACCAAATATTCTTTATAACCAAATAAGTCTTTTTTTTTTTTTATTGTACCACCGTAGTTGGAAGAGAGAAAAATTCTAAATTCGAGTGAGCATATTTTTATAAAGATTTTTGAGAAAAGAAAAAATATCTTGAAATTGGGTGCCAGGTTCCTTGGCTCTTGCTAGATGGTATACTTCAAGAAGTAACCTAATTTGGCCTTAAAAAAAAAAAGTGTTCATTATGGCTACTTTCAAAGAAAGTCTGAATGTGATTCTAATTTCTTCAAAGTCCTTCACATTTTCTGACATGCTCTAGAGGGTGATGGGGAAGAATTGCTCCAGAATGGAAAAATCAAGCACCAGATTTTACTGTTCTAAGGATAAAGGGTACCCGGTGAAGGGCTTTTTTCTTCTTATTTTTTTTAGACAGGGTAAAATGCCTTATTCTTATGAATATTACAAAGCAGTATTTTATGTAACAGCTATTGCCATATTCTTAGAATGGCCTACAAAATAAGTGTTTAACGACCAGGATATAAAAATTCCTGTGAACAGTTGAATAAAAAACAGCTGCTTTTTTTTTCTGCTTCCTATTCTTGTGAGGGTTTTTTTAAAAAGGCACAGCAGTCTCAACTAAATAATTTGTTATTGCTTTAGAGCTATAGAAGCTAGTGATTTTGGTCTAGAGCTTAAAGCTTTTTTTCCCTCATGACGTAAATGAAAGTAAAGTCCCTTTATCATTCCAGCAGAGTGGGGGCTAACACTGCATGTTAATCTCTTAGCATATTCTTTTGTGATTTTTAAAAGTGTTTCTAAGATCAGTTTTTTAAGCTTGATTATTTAATGATGAGAAATGTATGATTCGAGATGTAAATATTTGCTTTTAACCTATCTTTTAGATATAAAACAAAATCCAGGAATGTTATGAATAGTTTGGAGAACCAAAGTGTCTTTCCCCATTAGAGCCCAAGTGACCAGTACATGTCACAGATCATTTATTTTTCAAACATATACATTTATATTCCATTTTGGCAGCAGAAACTGTAGTTTAGGTGAAAAATCAACTATTTCACATTTCAGTTATGCTTTTAACCTTGTTACACATACAGAAAATTATAGATCATAAAATTATACATCTATTATTTGAATATTGTATATGAATTTGAGAATAAAATATATTCATGCACTAACTTATTTAGCCTTGTATTGATGAGTTTCATTTTTACAACTGAATATTATAGTCATTAATAACACACACACCCTGAGGCTGTTCTAAGCTACAGTCTTCATATTTTTTTTAACTAGACAAATATTGATCACCTACTTGGTGCTTAGCACTGTGCTAGGCACTTAAAAGTGAAGTGGGGTAACAGTGGGCGTAAGACAGAGCCTCAGTCTTCCATGATCATGCATGCCGTCCGATCATTCACACAACCCCTCCAAAATACTTTACCTAATTCAGTGTCACACTGAGTTGTTTCAAAGTTCAGAGACCCGTGTCACCTGAAATAGGGAAGGTTTCAGAGTCCTGCTTAATGGCAGGCTTGCACATAGTATGTTTTGGGTCTAAGAGACATTTATGAATATTTCGATAATCATGGAGATGTCAGCAAGTATTTCAAAAACATTCACTTCAGGTATTCCTATGTCAGGATACTTAGCCATCAGCCAAGGATTTGCTTTCAGGGGGTTGATGCACAGAGATGGCAGAAAACACATAAATTGTCAATGCACTGTATCATGGAAATGACCCAAGCATGGACTCTGTTAGAGGCAATCTCTCTTTTCTAATAACTTAGAGGAAGAGAGGTTGACAGAGATTAGAAAGGGACAGAACAGAGGAATGGGAAGATGTAGTTAAAAACAGTACATATGTAACAGTAGGGGAGGCTCCAGTGTCTCCAGAACTGTCAAGATGGGAGTCCTTTGTATGAAAGCAAATTTGATTACAAGCACCGGTAACTCACCTTTGTTGAGTCTAGATTTCATATTTACCCCAACTGGAGAATTTATAAACAACTTTTACTTAATAAAGACATGAAAAGAAGTGTTCCCTCAAGAGGGCACTTTGTGCCCAAAAAGTGTTACTTCTTACAGATTTTTCATCAAACTTACCCCATTTCCTCTAGTAATTTTACACTTTGCAAAGTAATCAATTCTAGATGAATGGTTCGTGACCAAGAGGAAGTTAATCTCTTTGAGCATCACAAACCACAGTGGATTCTTATACTCTAATCCTTTTTTGCCAGCTATCAGGTTTTTTAAAAAGTTGTCACCACCTAACAGAGTGACAGCTTGCATATTTAGATTCTTTTCCATTATGAATTATACTGAAAATTTGCTACCCAGATTTTTAGTAGTCTGAAAAGTATGAAGTGGTAATGGGTACAGTCTGGATGGCTATTTTAGATGCATTCTAAATAATAGGATAATTTCATTTGGTACTAATAGTTGTATAATTCAGATAAGCCATAAATAAAATTTTCATATTTTTGGCAAACACCAGGTTTGTGCTGGTTGGTTGTAATACTCCTAAAATTCCAAAGACTCACATATAATAGAGTACCTACTCTTACTTCAACAAGGAATGAACAACCAAGTGGGTTTGCAATGTAGGCAGCTGGCTGGTTCACTCACTTGCTAAAAGTCTTACATGTTCAGTCTCACGGTAAATTTCAGATTTTGTGTTGTAGTCAAATCAGCTATGTTAAAGGCTGTGAAGTGGAGTAGGGTGAACCTTAAAAAGAGCCAAAAAGTCAAGGCCAAATGATAAACCTAGGGAGATCAGTTTTGCCTTTCATCTCTACTCTGTACAGTTTTCATTTTGACTCTAGCCAGTTAGATAGCAACTTGGTTTTCAATACATGGTAAGCCAAACCAGAGGGAAAAATGCCTATTTTATAGAAGCTTGATAACATGTTTCTGGAATACTTTTTAAAACGGGGCAGCATTGTGCATTTATGAGAGATTGATTGATTTAAAAGGAGACCTGCAGCATTGTATGAGCTACATCAAACTGGATGAGCTTGAATTCTGCCAACAAGTAATTGGTGGTTCTTGTAGCATTAACGCATTTTGAGTCGGTAAGAACTTCCAATAACATGAAAGGTTTGTGGTGTATTTTTAACACTTTTGGTTTCTAGAATATGAAAATAACTGGGGATCGTTTTAAATCTTTTTTTTAATTGGTAAAAAAAACTCAAAGCAAAGTTGAGGATTTTTAGTGTGCTTTATAATTTGAAAAAAAAAAAACATCAAATTTTAGTATCAATAGAAAGATAAAATTTGGATTTTACTTTAGAGGAACATATATTTCATTTTAAAAATCATATTTCATTTTAATTGCTTTATACCAAGAATAAGAAGAATCCTTTACGCTTACATGATAGTTTTATACAGCAAAGTTTTAAAAATAATTTACATCAATTGGCAAGTAGGACTTGGATCAATAGCTCTTCAGTGAATCAAAAATGAAAGTGAAGCTTTTTTATTTCTGGCCCATTTCAGGTATTCAGAGCATACATTTTCTTTTTAGGAGATTTGTCTTCAAAGAGTAAGACAGAACCACTAATGTTTCTAATCCCTAAGCGATATCAAGAAGCTATGTATAATAAATATATAAGTACAGTGTCAATACAAACCTTGCAAAATAAATAAATTTAAACACCAATTCAGTCTACTTTTGCTTTAAAAAATGGTTAAGTTTCTTGTTAAGACATCACAACTCAGTAGATATTAAATTACACATCATTCTAAATTTATGTTGTGAAAACCAAACGTGGAATAATCTGTGAATACATAAGCAATAAACTTGAAACCAACATCGTTCTATACGTAAAAAGAAATCTTAGAGAAGAGTACACTATGGTACACAATATAGAAACTAAGCTGAATTATAATGAATCTTACAGGACATATTTACATTTGCAATGCCCAAAAGCTTCCAATTCTCAGTCGTAAAAGTATGGCTACACTAGCTTGCTTGTTCTCAGACCTGTATGCCTCTTGTTCCCAGCTTGCAAAGTCAGGTCTGCTATGGCCCTTGAGCCAAATCCAGCCTGCCACCTGTTTTTGTATGGCTCTTGAACTGAGAATGGTTTTTACATGTTTAAATAATTGAGAAAAAAAATCCAAGGAGGAATATTCGTGACTATGAAAACTATATAAAATTCTAATTTCAGTGTCTGTAAATAGTTCTCTCAGAAGCCAGCAACCTAGCCATGCTCATTCATGTGTGTGTTGTCTGTGGCAGCTTCTGCACCACTGTGGCTGAGCTGGCCAGTTGCAACAGAGACCATATGGTCCATGAAGCCTAACATGCTGTTTGGTCCTTTACAGACAAAGTTTGCTGACCCCCCTGTTCTAAATCTGTTCTTGCAAGCTCAGCAATGTTTGTTTGTTTTTTTTAAACAACTGTTGACATTTGTAAAATGGCAGTCTCCTGGGCCTCTTTGCTTCATTCATCAGGAAAATGGCTGATAGCTAGCCCAGATGGATGGTGCCATTTTGCTTGTCCTCATTGTGGACCTCACATCATGTGTGATGAAGGCTTCAGTTCAGAAATCATTAATTTCCAGTTTAAGTTGAAGGGAAACAAGGAAATTGTATTTGTTTCTACCACATTTGTTCTTGACTTTAACTCCTTGCCAAAAGATCTTCACCTGTAAAGTTGTATATACATAGGCTTGTTAGTATATTTTAAACAAAGGAGCAGAAACATTGACAGTGGAACAAGGGTTTAGTGTTGTTCAGCCAACAGAAACCCACAGCTCTCGTGGCTCTGGTTTGGGGAAGAACCTATTTCCTGTAAACTCACAATGTTATAATCTTCCCGGGAGGTGGGACATCAGGCGATTTCCATCCTGGAACATCATATTCTTTAGAAATATATATATATATTTTTAATCATAACCAAACCATTTAACTTTTTAAAAAAGGTGGAATTCCTTCAACAACTGTATTAATTACTTCAGATAAGAGTAAGGTAAATAATTACTTGTTTAGATATTCTTAGAGTATTAAGGGGTAAATCTTGACACTTTAGAAGTAAAAATTTTAGGATAACATGAAATATGTTACTGAGAAAGCAGTAAAAATACTAAACTTGTTTTCTTCTGCACGTGTTCCTAAAGGCCCTTCCTTTGTCAGCATGTGTAAAGGAGTTTATGACATGGGATAATATAGTCCCGTAGATGCACCAAATGGCAGTTTTACAAGAGAAGCTCCTCCAAGTTTAAGCACAGCTGAGGTCAACGAAATGATTCTGAATGTTTGATTGCTACAGGAAAATGTGAGTCCAAAGGCATTCATCTAAATCACTGCTACCCTCCCTCCTCTACTAAAACGTAAGCAATTAGTGATGCTCATTCTAGCAAGCATATAATAAGGCAGATTTTTAGTGGAGTTGCATTCTTATGTACTTAATGTAATCTTGTAGCACAACGAAGACTTCTTATGTGCAGACTAATTTCACTATGTCATTATGGAGGTTATAAAAGAGAGATGTGTATAACATCACACTTTGCATTTGATGCAAAGTTCTTGATATGGAAAATTTTTAAATTTTGATCACTGTCCTTATGGCCCGTTCCCAGAACCACTACCATGGGGAGTCATTTTCTAAAAGTTAGAGGCCCAACATTGGTGTTTAGTCCTAAAGCTCACGGCTTTTGGAGATGGCACTGATTGTCTCAGTGATACTGGGGCAGAAAAGGAAGCAAGTTTGGAACTTTACGAAATTGGAATACCAACTGTATCTCAACAGAAAAAGGGTGCTGAACCTTCTCAGAGTCTGGACAGCCCAGAGCTTCACTATTCTGTGCATATTCAATATTATCTGATGCTGTGTGATATGGATTGCTGCCACAGTTCCGATATTTCTGATGAATCTTTGCTTACAGACCCCAAACAACCCTGAGTCGGAATAGTTGGATATGCAGATATTTTGTAGGAGGTAATTTCCTATATTTGGCTTTGTCTGTTGTTCCGAAAGAGCTTTGTTAGTGTAGTGTGGGCACCAATTATTTTAAGAGTTGCTCCTTAAATGTAGACTCATGGGCTCAATGTATCAGTCCCTTTGGGCTGTTATAAACCAAGTTGGCCTTGTCAAGAGATATCGGTGTATTCTTTAACTGTGAGCTTCTACAATTTTATATATGGAATTCCAGATTGTGATAAAGACAGACGACGAAGCTCTGCAGTATAAGCAACAATGCCTTTACTGCTGTTGGTTTCATGTGAATTTTATTATTTTTGTTTCACGAATTTTAAATCTTAGAACTTAATGTAACAGGTAAAAAGTGGGCTTTACTAATCCCTTGGGTTCATTAAGAAACTAAGTGAAAAGAAGAAACCCATGTTTGGTTTCTTTAAAAAACCCATGTTTACTTCTTTAAAAAAATTCAAGTTCCATGTAAATAATGTATTTTAAGCTAGAATGAAGTTTACTCTGTATGTGAATACCAAGCGGAGGGCTGGCAAACACAGGCCTAATCTACTGCAGTTTCAGGATGGAGGCTGTTATGCTATTCTGCTTTCTTTTTAATCATCACATCCTGAATGCCAGATTTTTATTTTTTAAATGAGGCAGAAGAAGTTGAGGTTGTTGAGACTAAATCAAACCTAAATCAGAATACC
>NW_011888849.1:204238-206502 GCF_000151845.1 Pteropus vampyrus
GAAGCTCTGCAGTATAAGCAACAATGCCTTTACTGCTGTTGGTTTCATGTGAATTTTATTATTTTTGTTTCACGAATTTTAAATCTTAGAACTTAATGTAACAGGTAAAAAGTGGGCTTTACTAATCCCTTGGGTTCATTAAGAAACTAAGTGAAAAGAAGAAACCCATGTTTGGTTTCTTTAAAAAACCCATGTTTACTTCTTTAAAAAAATTCAAGTTCCATGTAAATAATGTATTTTAAGCTAGAATGAAGTTTACTCTGTATGTGAATACCAAGCGGAGGGCTGGCAAACGCAGGCCTAATCTACTGCAGTTTCAGGATGGAGGCTGTTATGCTATTCTGCTTTCTTTTTAATCATCACATCCTGAATGCCAGATTTTTATTTTTTAAATGAGGCAGAAGAAGTTGAGGTTGTTGAGACTAAATCAAACCTAAATCAGAATACCATAAAAGTAGAAATCCAAAAAATGAAAGCTGAGAGGGCCACAGCAGCCCCTTGAGTTTTATGTGAGTTACCAATAATTAAAAGAGTTCTATGTCTGATGAGATGGGACTGATGTAGTAGTCTGGGCAAGCTGGTTGTCCTCTTGGGGCCTTTGTTATCTACAAAATAAGGAGGTCTAAAATTATAAATGCTGAAGGTACCTGTATCTTCAGAGCCCTTTTCCTATTTTGCTACCATTCGTACCTCCCTCAGGGGCCATCCTCCATTTGATACTATACAAACTGTGCCTTACAAAGTGTAAGTTGATCCCTGTTTCAGAATGGTACCCTGACTCAGCATACCTGGTAAAACATGCTACTCTTGGTCACTGTCGGTAGTCTAGCGTGTCACTGGAGGACAAGCCTCCCACAGGTTTTTCCTCCTTGTTTTGGACACTCTCTGAGGCCAAGACCTGAGAAGGTGATGTGAGTCCTCGGGACTGTTTAGTTGACTTGGTGAGCTTCTTGAGTTCACTTGCAAAAGAAATGCCTTTTCTTTTGTCTTCTCGGGATGCCTGTGGAGAAAAAAAGAACCCTCCACCGGCATTAGGTTGAAGCCAGAATCCTCAGTCACATGACATTATACCAGAAAGCTCTTCCCTCTTCCCTGTCAGAGCACTGGCAACGAGGGCTTAAAGACTTGCCTCTCAGGACCGCTTAACCACCGAGGGAATGAAAACAAAGCCACACGGTTTTCTCCCTCATACATTCCTTGACTCAGAAACATTTTCCTAGATTTCTTATCTCCCAAAGAATATCAAATAATCTGTGAAGAGAGCAAAATAACCTTGAACTTTACCTGCACCTGCTCCTTTAGCTTCAAGATGAATTTTCCTGCACCTTTCCACTTGCTTTGTGCTTGAAACACACACTCCTGATCCAAGAGGACCCGCTGGGAGGACTTTGGGGTAGAAGACTTCTTGTTGGAAGTGTCTTTCACCACCTCTTCCAAAAGCACATAGTCACTCGGGTTGGGGTTGCTCAGGATGCTATAGGAGTATTTGGCTTTGCATAAGGTCTGAAAGATAAGTTATGATCAACTGAATGAAGACACTGTCTCCAACACCTGCATTCACTGTAAATGGAACTTTCAGGTGGGAAACTGTCACAGACTTAGAGATGGAGGGAATCTTTCAGATCATGTCATCCCAGTCCTCATCACATTTGTGTCAAGTTGCAGTTTATAACGCACTTCCCTACATTACCTCATTTAGCTGCACAACAGTCCGTGGTTCTGGCATTATTATCTCCATTTCAGACTAGGAACTTAAGCAGATTCCAGAGGGTGCACAGCTAAGAAGTAATGGAATAAAGACTTGAACTGGACTGTCTGCATGCACCAAAGCTCATAGACACGAAGGTCATGCTGATAGTAAGGGACAGAATCCTGACCCTCAGATGCCTCTCTGTCCCATTAGGCTGCCTCTTCACCACAGCATCTTGGTTGCTGAAGGCATTTTAAAATTTACTTGGTCTCACTTCTCACTTAGTACAAGATTATCTCATTTATGCATTTATTCACTCATCAATGTTTAGTGAGAACCTACTATGTCTCAGATACTACACTATACTTTGGGGACACAACAGTGCAGCACAAAAGAAACACATCTAAGCCCTCGTAGAGTTCAAAACCTATTGAGGAGGTTAAAATTAACCATGCAGTAATAGCAAATAGCATTTAAATAGTGCTTACCCTGTGCTAAGCATTGCACACCTTACATATATTTACTCTTTGCAACACTGTGAGGAAAGTACTGTTATACTATCTCCATGTTATCT
>NW_011888849.1:206552-212735 GCF_000151845.1 Pteropus vampyrus
TCGGGTTGGGGTTGCTCAGGATGCTATAGGAGTATTTGGCTTTGCATAAGGTCTGAAAGATAAGTTATGATCAACTGAATGAAGACACTGTCTCCAACACCTGCATTCACTGTAAATGGAACTTTCAGGTGGGAAACTGTCACAGACTTAGAGATGGAGGGAATCTTTCAGATCATGTCATCCCAGTCCTCATCACATTTGTGTCAAGTTGCAGTTTATAACGCACTTCCCTACATTACCTCATTTAGCTGCACAACAGTCCGTGGTTCTGGCATTATTATCTCCATTTCAGACTAGGAACTTAAGCAGATTCCAGAGGGTGCACAGCTAAGAAGTAATGGAATAAAGACTTGAACTGGACTGTCTGCATGCACCAAAGCTCATAGACACGAAGGTCATGCTGATAGTAAGGGACAGAATCCTGACCCTCAGATGCCTCTCTGTCCCATTAGGCTGCCTCTTCACCACAGCATCTTGGTTGCTGAAGGCATTTTAAAATTTACTTGGTCTCACTTCTCACTTAGTACAAGATTATCTCATTTATGCATTTATTCACTCATCAATGTTTAGTGAGAACCTACTATGTCTCAGATACTACACTATACTTTGGGGACACAACAGTGCAGCACAAAAGAAACACATCTAAGCCCTCGTAGAGTTCAAAACCTATTGAGGAGGTTAAAATTAACCATGCAGTAATAGCAAATAGCATTTAAATAGTGCTTACCCTGTGCTAAGCATTGCACACCTTACATATATTTACTCTTTGCAACACTGTGAGGAAAGTACTGTTATACTATCTCCATGTTATCTTTGTGGTAACTTGCCATGCAGTGGTGTGCTGGAGCCAGCTGGAATGGGTTAGTGAAATCAGACGTGGTGGGAGTATTTATACAACAGAAATGGGCAAACACTACAAATCAGAGACCCCCCCACCCCCTGCTTTTATTTAAGAACCAATTTTACCAGTACACCACTATAACTAGGGCAAAGATAGTTAAATAACTTGCCCAAGATCTCAGAGCTAGTAAGTACAGCTGGGATTTGAATTGAGCAATTTGATCTAGTAGAGTCTGCGTTAACCAATATGCTCTACCACTTTTCAAATGGGTGTTTAATGAACACAATCTGTGACAAAGCCTTCAAAAAAAGGAAATATATTTTCTGAAACTACATACACAGAGAAGCAGGCCGTAGAGGAGGGGAGAGGGTCAGGGTAGGCCTGCTTATCTTCCGACGGATCTTGAGAGATGGTCATTAGGTACTGGCTTAGGCACTTCCGGGACAATGAAATTACTACTCTGTACAGCCACCTCCTAAACCCATAATATTCGTGCTTCATAGAAAGCCCGACTCATAGTAGATGCTATGCTGAAGGGAGCAACTAACATTTCCCAGCCTTAAGAGGCACATACTGCCTTTTCAGGTCCCCATAGGTCTCGAACTTCATTCATAAAATGAGCTGACATCTGATCTGTCCCAGCAATCAACACTGAGGACAGGACTGAGGTGAGGTGGGGAGGGGCTCTGACCTGCTGAATGACATCTTGTGCGGTGCTGACGCGGGGTGCTTTGATGACTGTTCGCGGTTGCTCTGGAGAAACATCATGCACTTGGACAAAGAAACTCTCCTCCTCTGTGCTCAAGATCACCTCCTTGTCATCTTGCACGATGCTTTTCTCTTCTAGGTTCTATATTAAAAAAGAAGAAAAATATGAGTATATGGTGAGCTGATGCAGAATAAGAAAAATCTAACAAAAATTTGAGATGTACCTTGGTAATGTGAAACAACTTCTTAGCTTTTTATCACACTAGTTAATATTTCATAAACCACTTTGAAAGGACATACATGTCTCAGAGAAAGAAAGTACTGTAAGTGTTTCTGCTGATGTTGACCGACTGATAAGGTATGGCCACAACAACCCAGTAGATGTGTTCCTGTTAGGTGTGGATTTTGAGTCCAAATTAACTAGATAAATTTGTAAAATGATAATATACCATTTGGCAATTACCAAAAGCCAAATAACACAGTAAATTCCATTTAAGAGAAAGTCCACCCATTCTCACACAGACCTTGAGCATTTAAGAAATGCGAGGCATCTGAAATATGAAACTGACATTCAGCCAGGCTAGATGAACAAAATCCACAGTGAAAAGGCAAAACGATGGCTAGAGGTGAGTCACATTGAAATTGATATTGACAAAATACTAAATAATTATGAGAGAGAATTGCTCACCAGGTTGATTGGCTTTTGATGAACTGGCTTCCAGTGTATTTTACATATCTAACTATATATATTATATAGGTATATCTGTAGACATATGTATCTTATTAAACATTTCAGGCAGTACAGGATTATAGTAATAAAAAGGCAAACTTTTTCCATTCTCACCCTTTTTCCTTCTCTCTCCCCACCTCATTCTCTACAAAAACCACTGTTGTTAGGTTACATATCCTTCTAAACATCTGCCATGGATATACAAATGTATTTTTGTGTATATGAATAGATAATACAATGAAACCCTGGAATTATGTGAATTTAGACATGTGATTGTCAAATGGCTCCTGTTCTTTGTTAGCCCCATTCTCGAATGAGGGTACGTACAGCTATCTTCTACAAGGTGGGGGATAGGAAGGGGAAGGAGAGACAAGTAAACAGGCAACCCATCTCAGGAAGCAAGGATTTGGCAGGAAGGTGCTCCTATCCCTGGCGTTCTCCTAGCCTAATCTCCTCAGCTCAGGCACTGAAGTGGTGCTAACTCGCCAGAAGACTCCCCAAATCATCACTATCCTGAAGTTCCAACCAGCCAGCCACAGGACCCAGAATTGTTCCCATTAAAATTAAAGTCAAAATGGATCACTGCCACCAGGTGGCGCCAAACTGTAGTCACGACCAGAAAGGTCTAGTTTCTGGAGCTTCTTGCCAACCAGGCTCACCCCAATCATTTCATCATTCTTGCAGTCGTGGAACCTACAATTTACACGACTGAAGTTTTTGGACCCCATTTATTATATTATGGATGGGCAGAGGAGAGTTAATGTCTTTTTATTGCATAAAATGAGTTTGTACTCCACATACGCTGTTCTACAACTTGTTTTTTCTCCTCACTTAAAATGTCATCATTTCATGTCAGTTCCTATAGATTTTGCTGCATTGTATGTTACTGCAATGATCATAATATATTTAACCAATCAGAGTCTGGGTTTGGGCGGTAATTCACATGACATGCTTTTCAGGGCCCTGAAAACCAGGAAGCAAGCAAGCAAAAACCAAAAAGGATTCTAATTGCCACGTAAACTATCCTGACAACCATGCGCTTTTATTTTTTTATTTTTTAAATTTTATTTATTTTAATTAGTTTCAAGGATACAGTACATTGGTTAGACATCTATGTAGTTCATAAAACGATTCCCCCAACTGCTCCCTCCGTCCCCTGACCCTCCACCTAGCCAACATATTAATGCTAACTGCTTTCCCTATGCCGTGCTCCCCATCCCCGAGACCATCTGTCAGCTACTAATTTTCCCAGTCCCCCAAACCCCTCTCCCCTCTGTCTGTCACCAAATTGTCCACTATATTTGAGTCTGTTTTTGATTAGTTTGTTCTTTTTGTTCCTTAGATTCCACATATAAGTGAAATAATATAGTCTTTATCTTTTTCTGACTTAAATACCTTCTAGGTTCATCAAGGCGATATCTTTTTCCATCCCTTTCCTGTGTGTGTCTTCTCATCTGAAGTGAGTCTCTTGTAGGCAGCATGTAGGGGTCTTGTTTTCTTATCCATTCATCCACTCTATCTTTTAGTTGGAGCACTTAAATCTTTTCCATTTCAGGTACTTATGGATAGGAATGTAGCTGTTACCATTCTTTATTCCTGTTTTTGATACATGTTTTTTCTTCTTAAAGAAGTTCCTCCAACATTTCCTGTAACATTGGCTTGGTGGTGATAAATTCCTTTAGCTTATTTTTGTCTGGGAAGCTCTTTATCTGTCCTTCAACTCTAAATGATAGCTTCGTGGCTAAAGTATTCTTGGTTGTAGATCCTGGATATTCATCTTGTTGAATATTTTGTGCCAAGCCCTTCTGTCCTGCATAGTTTCTTTTGAGAAATCAGCTGCCGTCTTATGGGTGCTCCTTTGTAGGTAACTATCTGCTTTTCTCTTGCTGCTTTTAAGATTTTTCTTTTTGTAGTTAACCTCTGGCATTTTAATTATGATGTGTCTTGGTGTGGTCCTCTTTGGATTCCTGGTTTTTGGGATTCTCTGAGCTTCTTGGGGTTGTATGTCTATTTCCTTTACCAGGTTAGGGATTTTCCATCATTATTTCTTCAAATAGCTGTTCAATATCTTGTTTTCCTTCTGGTACACTGATGAGATGGATATTTTGACCTTTAATAGTGTCCAAGAGGCTCCTTAAATTATTTTTATAGTCTTGGCTTCTTTTTTCTTGTCATTCTGATTGAGTGTCTTGGCTTTCCCATCCTCTATATAGATCATTTGATCCTCTTCCTTATTCACTTTGTTTATTCCATTTAATACACTTCTCATCTCAGATAATGTGTTCTTCATTTCAGACTGGTTCCCTTGTATAATTTCCATTTCCATTTTTATGTTTTTTATCTCTTTGTTGAAATTCTCACTGAATTTATCTACATTTCTCAAAAGTTCATTGAGCATCTATATAACCAGTGTTTTGAACTCTGCATCTGTTAGATTACTTGACTCCATTATATCTGAATCTCTGTTCTGTTCTCTCATATGGCTTCTGCTTCTTGTCTTCCCATTTTTGTTGCCTTTCTGTGTCCGTTTCTATGTACTAAGCAAAGCTCCTAAGTCTTCTGGTCTTATTAGCACGGCTTTGTATAGTAAGCGTCCAGTGCCGCAGTCCTGAGAGGGGTTCAGCTGCAGGCCAAATTTAGCCCAAGCTTCTGCCCCTCCAGGGCCACCTGTTAAGATTCAGCAAGCAATCCATAGATGCTGTGCTTATAGTTGCCTCAAAAGGCCACACCAGAAACCAAGGCCAGTTGCCTCCAGTGTGAGTCTGGGCACTGCTCAGCAAGGCGCACCTGACTTGCTGAGGATACACCTGGATGTGGCTTGGGTGGGGCTGTGAGTTGAGGGAGGCGGAGTTTTAGGGAATCATCTGGGAGGAGCGACCTCTGTTATCCAGTTTGATGATGTCACAGCCATGGGGGCCCTGTGTCTGCACACTGGAAGCAGGGGAGGGCTCAACAGGGAACAATGGATACCACCAGCACTTCTGTACAGAGCTAGTCTCGCCTCGACCCTCACTCAGACAATGTCTCCCTGTAAGTCCCTGGTGCACCCCGTGCTCAGCTGAATAGGCACTGGTGCTCAGAGTGAGCAGGTCCGTCACCACGAAAGTCCGCTCATGGATGCAGCCCCTTTAAGAGGCATCTGCCGCTGCCGCAGCCTCCATCTCACTCAGCCGCTAGAGACCGGGCAGCCCCGCGTCCTTGCCCCATACCACCTTCTGCCGTTGCAGGGTGATTTCCTGGCTTTCTCCCCAGTTGTATGGCTTGTTCATCTATATCCCAGGAGATATTTCCTCGCTGTTTGCTCCTTGTTTCTGTCACAACTTTGGTCGCCAGAAGGATGGACAGAGCCTCTATCTACGCCATTTTTTTCCTCCGCGCTTTTATTTTTAAAAGATCTCCTTAGAACCTCACTCTGAGCTTATTTTCTTTATTGAGCTTTAATATTTGAGGTTATTCTTTATTTAACTCAAAAAAAAAAACCTACTACAGTTGAATATTAAAAACAAAAGCAAGTAGTGAGCATATTATGATTACAGTCCTTCACTCATTCTGTAAAATGCCAGCAGCGAGTGTTATTCATTGGCCCCACTAAGAGGTCTGACACTGGACGCCACCCCTTGCATGATGTTCATCAGCCTCTTGTGCTTCTCCATTGTAATGGTGCTGTCTTTCTTGATTTGGATCAAAGTCCAGTTCTACCTGGTCCATTTCATTAGTCTCTTCTACTTCCTTTCACGTAGGAGTTTTTCAAGCAAAGAGTTTATTAGGAGAGAGAAAGCCATTTTCAGGAAAGTTTACCTTAAATTCGATGTTTGGGTGACCCTTTTAATATGGTCTATGATAAACTGGCATTCATTTCGCACATGCTTGATATCTCCATGCTTGACAGTCTGACCTGGATGAG
>NW_011888849.1:212785-302959 GCF_000151845.1 Pteropus vampyrus
ATTCTGTAAAATGCCAGCAGCGAGTGTTATTCATTGGCCCCACTAAGAGGTCTGACACTGGACGCCACCCCTTGCATGATGTTCATCAGCCTCTTGTGCTTCTCCATTGTAATGGTGCTGTCTTTCTTGATTTGGATCAAAGTCCAGTTCTACCTGGTCCATTTCATTAGTCTCTTCTACTTCCTTTCACGTAGGAGTTTTTCAAGCAAAGAGTTTATTAGGAGAGAGAAAGCCATTTTCAGGAAAGTTTACCTTAAATTCGATGTTTGGGTGACCCTTTTAATATGGTCTATGATAAACTGGCATTCATTTCGCACATGCTTGATATCTCCATGCTTGACAGTCTGACCTGGATGAGAGGCGATGGCTGTGGTTCAGTTGTCCAGGTAGATATTGGCTTCTGGAAGCCACACAATGCTTCAGCTGGCTGTATGTGCACACATGAAGAGGTCTTCTTGAGTAAAAACAGAGTGGTCCTTCTGATCTAAAAAAAATGATAATGTCTCTGGGCTCCAATCGTGGTTCTTGGTCTCCTTCACCACGGAATGTCATCTTCTGGCCATCTTTCATGCCTTTGTCAATATGAACTTCTAGAATCTTCTTCTCTTGAACTATCTTCCTTCCATTGAGACTTTTACATCTACCTTTAGGACCAATCCGTTTCCCATGGCCGGGTGCTCCACGTACACAGACTGAATTTGTGTCTATTTGATGAATTCTAATTTGCATCTCAGTGTCTCGGCAACTGGGACAGCAGTCTGCCGCTCCTTTCTTACTACCTTGGCCTTCACATATCTGCAGAGCTAGATACCTTGTTGCACCATTATATAAATCTTCTAGGGTTACTGATAGCTGATACACAACACTTTACCTCTCCTTCCTCCTCCTCCAAAAAACGTCAGAGATGTCCATGGGGGAGCCAGAACCGCCACCTGCTCCACCTTCTTTAGTCACCTGTTGTCCTCCTTTGTCATATGATTTCCTTTTCTTTGCATCAGAGAGCATTTTGTAAGCTTGAGAGATCTGTTTAAACTTCTCTCCTTCATTTGGATTCTTACTAGGGTGGTACTTCAAGGCCAGTTTCTTATAAGACTTTTTCAGTTCTTCCTGAGTGGCACTGGGTCTGACCCCCAAAACATCATAGTAAGTGGTTTCTTTCACCATTTTTGACAGCTGGTGAGTGGGCTGAAGCTAGTATTGGGGGAACAAGAAGGAGTGTGTTGCTGTCAGATCTTATTTATTTTTAAGGCGTTTTCAGCTACAATGGAAGCCACAAGTAATGACCATGACAACAGCCCACACTTGTATAGCTCTTCACTAAGCACTTTTCTACATATTATCTACATGTTTGGATGAGTATGACAACCTTTTTGAGTCAAGCAGAGTAGTTTCTGTTATAGATTTTACACAGTAGAGCACAGAGGTTTACAGAAGTCATACGTGCTGTCCAAGGTGACCTAATAAGTGGCAGAGCCAGGTTTGCTGGATTTTGAATGTAGCAGGTGTCAGAGGAGGGCATACGGACTACAAGAAGATGTGATTTTTGCCAGCTTGACAGCCCAGGAAACAAAAAAATTATGAAAGGCAGACAGGAGAGATCAGAGGTCATAATTAGCAGTTTAGGGGCTTATATGAGCAAACTGCTTATATATCTTACTAGTTTCACAGAATAAATGAATGAAAATACTTATAATCCTAATATATCAATTATGCTAGTGTCTGCTTGCATTTAATAATTGCTGAATTCATTTATTTAATCAGTTAATATGCAGTGTGTGTCACGATGCAACAGGTATACCTAGATACATTAAATGTGATTTGTTATCTTTTATTATACATTTCATTAGTCATTTCAAAAATTTCCCAACAAAGGAGTATAAAGGAGAGTTTGCTGTATTCTATTCATCGGAAACTGCTTGTTAGCCTTCTCTCTTAAATTATCCCCCCTTTTCTTCAAAATGCTTCCCTCCGCCAGCCCTTATTAAATATTTATTGCTGAGGTCACTACTGCCTGTTGTCATATACATTTTAAATTGCATATGGGCATCCCTAACCTCCCCAGTCCTTCCAACCAAATGATGAAGGCCCACTCAAGAGCCCGCCCATGTTTCCTCCTGCTCATGGCTTCCTATAGTGCTGGGCATGGGTGGTCCATGGGGACCGACCCAACTCCAGCCTAAGCAGCATGGGATGGTGGAAACAACACTGACCTGGACGCCGTAAGTTTTGAGTTCTTTCTACTTCTTGCCCTGTTGTGATTTAACCTCTCTGAAGCTCCATGTGTAGAATGATTTCCATTATATCATGAGATCATTCGAAATAGTGGATGTTTGAGAGCTGTAAACATTGTAAGTCATTATGCAAATATATGATTTAAAGAAGTCACTGAAATTGTCACTTGTAGGATACTTAATATGGCAAAGACAGAAATAGGAAAAAAAATTAGACATTAAAGATAGCTTCAAAAGTCCAGCTAAGCCCTCTGACAGTTTCTCATAGAGCTATTAATAATTAGAACTGCGTTTTCACTGGCTTAGCAATTTGTATGTCTGATAGGGAGAGGAAGCCGGGGAGACAATTACATTTCTTTGCTTAAAAGAAGTTTTATTTTATGGTCTAACGCAAGGTTAGGAGGGAAGGCAGTGAGTGGCTCTGGTTCCTAGGGGAGACGCTGAAGGTCTGCAGAGGCTGTGGGCCGTGCTCACAGTTAAGTCCAGAGTGAAAAAGTAACATACGGTGCTGAAAATGCGTTCCTTATTTTCTCCACTCTGTCCTAACAAGCATAGAGCACAGATGTGCATTGTCCTAACAAGCACAGATGCGCATTTTATGAGTCAAGCTCTATTACATGCCCCAAAAGAGCAGTTCCTGTGCCCAGAACAGGGCTTGGCACATATCAGGTGCTCAATAAATATTTATTTAATCAAACTGTTGAACGGACTCAGCTGCTTTGTTATTGACGTATAATGAGGCATGATTGTCTACGCTGGAACAATGACTTTATATTTTAAATATACCATCATTTAAAAAAAAAATAGCAGTAAGTTAGTGGGCTCCTTTCCAGAAAAAAAAGTGTTTCCAACAACAACCCCCCCAGAGGAGCCAACCAATCTGGAGTTGACATGTAGTCATTGTACTGTTTCTTTCACGTGAAAGATCATGGGAATATTAGTGAACATAATGTAATTTTATATGAATTCTGACTGAAGTTGAGAGATTATTCTTACTTTGTGTGAAGTTATGGAATATTTTCAAGGAAATACCATTATTTTTCTTATATGTACAGAATCTTTTATTAGCTAAAACTTGAACAGGCACTAACAAGAAGGCAGCCAACTCTAAAATGCAAAATGCCTACAGGCCTTGCCTTACACAACTCTGTGACCCTCATAACAGTGTCTTCCCACACATACAGATAAAATACTGGACAAAGAGCTGAGGACACACGTAAGGAATCCTTTGAGTTTTTGCTCGCTTTGTTTTACAAGGGATGATTTTTAGACTGAATTTTTGTTAGCCTGGAGATAATATTCTGAGTATGTGCAGAAGAATAAAATCATCTCCCCATGTTCACTTTAGGAATAACATAAACCAAGTTGGAATTACAAGAAATTCTGATGTTGAGGGAGGTGGCCAGTGGGGAGGTGGTTAATTGCATACTGAGCTGTGACTGTGTACACTGCGCCAAGACACACTTACTTCCTTCTGGGTTTTTAAGACAATTCTGCCAACGTATCCCTCTTCTGGAAACCAGCTGCTTAAAATCTGCAAGATCTCTTCTTCTGGACCAATGACTCTCTGGAATGGTTGTTTTCTGCATTCATTCTTTTCTTTAGATATAAAATATTTTTCTTCCATCAAAAAGTAGTCTGTGGCAATAAGTTTGATGTCTTGTTCGGTGGTCAGAATCTAAAGATAAAGCAAAGGCAAATTTAGCACACCTCTGAGGAGTGGGCAAAAACTTTAATTCAAAACAAGTCTATTTGCATGGTTTTCAGAGAGCTTTGATGTGCAATTTGTAAGTGAAACCTACTCTGGAGTGTTGCATAATTCTTTTGGGACAGTCTAAGAATTCTCTTATGTCCAAAAAGGATTGTTTATGTCCATTCTGGGCAACAACACAATTTATTCATAATCCCCAGACAGCATAACTGTTTTTCCCACTGCTGGAATGAGAGCTCCTACTGATTAAAAACCTTTAGATTTTTCAAACTATGAATTTAGCTCTTTGTAATCTTGCAATTCAGGACTGAGGGTAAAGAACCTAGTCCAGTTTTTTACCAAAATAATCTCTCAATCATCTTCTAATCTCATCTTTTCTAAGTTCCTGCGAATTCTCCTTTCAACAAACTTGACAGTGAGACTAGAAGCCTGTTTTCTTTGTTGGCCACTGACCTTGGCAATCAAACAGAATGGCTGAGACAAGGCTCAGGAGCCAGACAGACCTGATCTGAGGTCTGCCTTTAATACTTACTGCCTGTGAGGTGTTGGGCAAGATATTTAACCCTTTGAAGGTTCAGTTCCCACTGAAATGGGAACGGCGAGAGTAATGAGGGGAATCAGTCTGCCATCCCAAAATATGCCTTTTGAGATATTGATTATTTTAGGCTGGTTATTTTCAAGAAACAAAAGATTCAGAAAGAAGCTTTAACCTTCCCCTTACTGCCTAAAAGAACTTAGAGGACCTGCTATGGTTTAATATCAATGAGTATGAACCTAGCAAGGCCCATTTGATCAAAGTCCTCTCTGTGTCCCTTGTTAAAGATGCCCCATCAAACATTTATTTACCAAACATTTACTTTTCCATGTGAATTGCTTTCCTGTCCTGTGAAGTCCCAAACCACAACCTCCTGTTCCCTTTAGCTCAAGAAAGCATATAAGCCTTAACTGCCAGATCTGTCTTTGAGTCTAATATTCTTATGGAACCCCTGTATGTGCATATGTAGTAAATTTGGTTATTTTCTCCTGTTAATCTTATTTTCTCGTGTTATTTTGTTATTTTCTCATGTTAATTTGATTATTAGTCCAGCTAGGACAACTTAGAAGGTGGGAAGAAAATTATTTTTCTGCCCCCATAGTAACAACCTCTTAATTTTGTTTTGTTTTATGATTGAGTCACTAGTTATAAAGCATAACATGGGCACATTATGAGAACTCAACAGACACTAGCCGTCAGTATAGTTCCTCTTACTGATCTATTCTTTCACACTCATGTTGTACAGGGTACTGACAAAAGGCTAAACTTGAAGGGGGTGACAAGGGAAAGCTGCCACTATCTGGCCTGGATTAAGCAAACTTCCTTCTCAACACCTGGCACTGCTGTGTCTCAACTTTAAGGAAAAATAGAATGAACTGAGGATGGTGGGGGCAGAAGATTCTCAAGAAGACTCTGTTCCCTTCATCCCTGCCCTTGTTCTGTAACTGATGCTGGGCTCTGGGCAAGGCAACTCCTCCTACTAATATAGGAATAATTTAGGACAGGAAGATTTTAGGAGTAGGTTAGTTGGCACTGTCACCTCCACAAGGGGCCCAGAATCTCTCCCTCCTCAGACTTGCTTTACATCCACGTAGTTATCCGCATGGGGTAACAATGTAGTAATGAGTTGCTTTTCACAGGTGGTCCATGGAAATGTTCCCTTGCTTTAAATCCTCACATTTTATAGTGTCTCCAAAACCCCAATAGTGCTTTGTGATAGTAGACATTGGAGTTTATGGACCAATTTAAAAACCAAAAACTTTGGTAGTAGCTTCTGTTTGATATGTTATGAAAGTTGACACTTAAGCTGTTTTCTCTGACTCTAAGTCAATTCTAAAATGTTGGGCAAAAGTTGGCCTGTCCATAGAGACTTCCCCTCAAACAACAGAAATACTTATTAACACTGATTATGTATGGTTGCTCAATGGATTTTTAATCCCCCAACCATTCTACAATCCCACTTACACTTCATCGTATGCCCTAAATTCAGAGGGAGCTCCACAGTCACTGCCCCCAAGTAGAAGAAAGAATTCTGAGATGGGTTAAGGATAAAAGTTTGCAAGGATATTAGGCCACTGTGCCAAGCGAGAGTGGAGCTTCAAGTGTAAAGAGAAAAGGAAATGCACACAGGGCTGCCTTGCCCTTTCAAAGAGCTGCCTCTCTCTCTGGACGCTGCTCTTAGTTCCTGGATTTCTCAACCTTACAAATCCCCCTGTGGGGCAGTGTCCCTGCCTGCAGGAGGCCGCTGAGATCCCCGGGGCTCCGGAGCAGAAGTGGCACAGCATGAGGGGGCTTACGCCAGTTCTGCTTCAGGGTTTGGTGTAACAGGCTCTCATCCTCTTGTTTTAGGCTTTCCATGCCTCTTTGTAGCATTAGAGGTGTAGGACCTCAAAGGTCAAGTGCCAGGGGATGGGGAACAAGGAGGCTGCTCAACATGCCAATGAAGACCTATTGCTAGAAGGGCCCAAGATGTCATCTGGGCCTATGTGGTCTATTTGGACACTCTAAGAATTTGATCCAGCTCCTAGAATGACAGAGTTCATTCAGCTTGTGTGCAAATTCTGGTTGATTAGTAAGCTCTGCATTAAGAGGGAAGATGAGGCCTGTGTCTAGGCTCAGAGGAAAAGGGCACACATGGTTGGAAAGTCACTTATTCGTGTCTTTATCCTTCTTGAGCCCAGTGTTTTGATGTGGCTGAAGAATTCTTAAAAATGTTTTTCTAAAGGTTAAGGTGGCTTGTTTAGTGGTACCAACATCCCTCGGATCATTTGTAGGGTGAGTCTCAATGTCGAATATCAACAGAATCAAAAGACAGATCATCAACGTGGACTTTTGTGTATTTGTGTGTGTGTTTATAGACACAAACGCACAATCACACACACACATACCCATACATATTAGATGTCGGATTCTCCCAATTGCAGGCTCAGCGGACTTACTTGTTGGAGAAGCTGCTTTGCCTTGGTGCCTCCACTTATAGAGAAAACAGTAAAGGGCTCTGGACCTGGGACCCCATGAACTGTGACTCTGTGAGTCTGCAAACATTTTCTTTCTTCTGTATTAAACATCTGTCAAGGAAGAGCATATGGTTTCTCATTCATTCTCACGCAACTTCTAGGCTACATTTAACACAGAAGTGCTAGTTCTTAGAATGAGGGACACATAAATGCAAAAGCGGAGCATCCTTTTATAACCTGATGCATCTTTTTGTGGTTGAAGAAGTAACAGTGCATCTTCCTTAACAGTGTAGTGAAGATATATAGCAGCATACCACCAAAATATTAATTTATTTTATAAAACAGTGCCTCTTTCCATCGTAATTATGGGACTGATATCACCTGGAATGTATGTCAGTCCTTACTTATGAACTGACAATCAATAGTGTATATTGAGTTTTATCTCTCTTTAGGGTACTGGGCGAGAATTGTAGATGATGAGATGATAAATAAAATATTCTGGCAAGTAAAGTACTTTCCTGAGCTCTGTGAGTCATTCCAGCAAATTACTGAACCCGAGGAGGGGGTTGTAGAACCTCTTGAATTTATAGCTGGTTGGTTAGAAGTACCGGTGACAAGTTGAGACTTGTGACTGGCATTTGAAATGTGGGTAGTCTTCCAGGACTGAGCTCTTAACTTGTGGGCTCTGATGCTAATGCCAGGTAGATCGTGTCAGAATTGAATTGAAAGGTAGGACTTCCAGGTGGTGTCAGAGAGTTGGAGAAGTAAGACATTGGAAAAGATAACCACACATTTAGTGTCAGAAGCGTTGAGAGGAAAAACGATTCATTCATGGCAGTGTGGAACATTCAGCTCTAACAGGTATTGAGGGCGACCAACCCAGAATTGGGCAGTAAGCCCTGTCTTGTCTTTCTGAAAGCATCTGATTCTTGCTCTTAGGTACCAGGCAGCCCCATCTCCACTTCTTGGTCCTCTGCACGAGACAGAGGCAATACCTCCCTCTACTTTCGCCAACACACTGTTCTCAACCTTGGCAACACATGGAAGGGGAAAGAAGGAGAATCTAAGGAAATAAGGTCAGGGACGGAGAAGAACCTGATAAGTGAGGGAAAGAGAAGCAGAGAAGAAAGCAGGGCTATCGAAGGTGGCAGAGATGGTGGTCAAGCCAGCGCCATCGTGAGTGTATAAGGTGCCTTTCCAAGGATTGTTTGGACTATGTTGAAGTATATGATTGATACAATAGTAATCAGATTATTAAACACACAAAGAGGTAACGGATGGACACCCCTCGAAATTAATTTTTAAAGAGCAAGCATAATGGAATTAACTAGTTAATTAAAGCAGTGTTGCTTGTTTAAGTAAACAACTTTGCATTTCATTACTGGGGTGAGTGCTGGTCCTATGGTTCTCGAACTTCACTAGCCACAAATCTTCCCTGGGCAATTTGTTAAAACATCGACTGCAATGGTGGGACTTTTTGTGGTGTTTCTCTCCCATTCCCAAGAGTGAAGATTCTGCACCTCCCCAAATGCCAGGGTGTAAGTTGCATATCGCCAGCAGCACCTGGCTGCTCACTCCAACCCTGCTCACCTGGGACACCTGCCACTGGACCACTGAAGAAGCAAAGGATTTCCTGGTCTGACTTAAAGTTTATAGAAGTACTGATTACTTTCTATCAGATGTGCTTAATTAGCCTCTTCCCCACCTTGTTATTTTTGACCTACTTCCCTGGCAGGCACTATAATATACTCATTAAGAGTATGGGTTTTGAAAAAAAAAGAAGAATGGGTTTTGGCACTAGATGAACTTGGGTTTGTATGTGCGTGACCTCAGAAGTACTTAGCTCTTACCTTCCTTATCTGTAAAATGGAGACAATACTAATAGATGTTTTGTGAAGTTATTGAGAGGATTAAGTGAATTAGTATATATAAAGTGCTTATGAAGTGCTGAGTGCCAGCCATTATTATTATTATTTCCATTGCTACCTAATTATCACTGTCCTGTACCACAAGAAAGCCGAACTCCAGCATAGCAATCCCCGCAAATATGCTGAAACAGAACTTGGTTACCAAAGAGGCTGGCATGGTACTGCTAGAGGAATTTTCTTCCATCCTTCTGCTGTTTATGAATAAACTGGAGATTTCCAAGACTTCATTGTGGAGGTTTCGCAGCTGAAGATGTCGATAACCTGGAATAATGCAGAATTAGGAAAAGCCTGTTAGCCAGGACCTGCAGAGCTATGTCAAGAAGATACCCTAGGGAGGTCAAGAAATGATAGGTAGATATAAGACCTTATGATGGGCAGGTAGGGGCAACAGGCATGCAACCAACTGGTGCCTTGTCACCGGGAGAGTGGATCCCTCGGGGACAGTTTTGGGCCACCTAGTGGTGATTAACTTATCTAGGTACCGTTTCTAACTTAGAATCAAACAGAAAATCTTAAACAAAATATCGTAGGAAAATCTCATCATTTTTGTATCAAGGCATCTACAGTCACTATTTTAGAAATGTTCCACCTCAGAACAGCTTTAGTGATATAAACAATTTTAACAATAGGGGCTTGGTTAAGTAAGTAATGGTGTGTTTGTTTAAGTATAAAATGGCATTAGAACTAGTATGCAGCCAGTAAAAGTGATAATGTAGGTGTATAGTTATTAACTTGAATAGTTATTAACTAGAAAAGTTGCTCACTACATGTATTATTAAGTGAAAACCAGTAAGTTGCAAAACACTATGATTAGGAAGCCTCTACATGGCCAGAGAAATAAAGCCTGCAAAAGATATACACCAAAAGTGATTATTTTGGAGACACGAAAAAATGGGTTAAAAAAATTGTTCTTGCTTCTCTATACTCTCATATTTCTGTAATAACTGTTATGGGCTGAATTGTGTCCTCCTAGAATTCATATATTGAAGCTCTGATTCCCAGTAACCTCAGAATGTGACAACAGCTGGAGATAGGGCCTTTAAAGAGGTCATGAAGTTACAATCAATCATTAGGGTGGGCCCAATATGACTGGCATCCCTATAAGAAGAGATTAGCACACAGATAAAGAGATATCAAATGCCATGCACACAGACGGAAGGATGAACATGTGAGGACAGAGTGGGAAGGTGGCCATCCACAAGTCATGGAGAAAGGCTTTAGAAAAAAACAAACCTGCTGACACCTTGATCTTAGACTTTTAGCCTCCAAAGCTGTGAGAAAATAAATTTCTGTTGCGAAGTTGCCTAGTCTGTGGTACTTTGTTATGGCGGCCTGGGCTGACTAATACAGTGACCATGTGGTACTTGCACAATGGTGATGAGCAATAGGAAATGCACAAAAAGTAGGAAAATATAATGTGTCTGTGGAGTTCAGAGCCTGGCAGTTTGAGTGTGGCTGTGGGAGGAAGTATGGACTAGAACTTTTGTACTCAAAGCAGACCAGCAGGGCCAGCAACCCTAGGAGCCTGTTAGAATGCAGGATCTCAAGCCCTAGCCCAGATCTACTGCATCAGAATCTGAACCTTATTACCAAGAGCCCCAGGTGACTCCTATGCACACCAAAGTTTGAGAAGAAATGCAGACAGTCGACAAGCAGAAGTTCCCAGGAGGGCCGTGGCAAAGCCAATTCATCAGCCAACAGCTCTGGCCTCTGCTTAGGATTCTCCATCCTCCCTGCTCTGCACCCAACATCCACCTCTGGCTTCTGACACTGAACTTCTGCCAGGCACTGATTCCAGCTTTGGCCCACTTAGTTATGCCACACCCCAATCTCTCTTCTGTTTCCTCGCCTCACTTCAATCTCTGCTTTAAAAATGCCAGGAGGGCAGTGGGTGCTATTTGGAAAGAGATGTGAGGGAATGAGAGCCAGCTGCCACTGCTCCCGACATCAGCAGCAGTGGGAGAGGCCATACTTCCTAAGGAATGTTGTCAATACCTTGGATTTCAGGATAATGTAAAAAAAAAAAAAAAAAAGCTCTTTTGAGATGCGCTTAAACAGTGTTCAAATTTGCATTATTTCTTCCTGCCTCTTATTTTAACATGAAAATTTCAAACCTACACAAAAGTAGAGAGAAGAGTCCAACAAACTCCAGGGCATCTGTCACTTAGCTACAATAATTATTAACATTATGACAATGTTATTTTACCTCGCTTTAAAGCTTTGAGTGGAATGATTCTCTGAGCAGTTACTGCCGAGCTGTTGTTTTCCACAACTGCAAAACGAAGAAATATGAGATCTTCAAAATGAACTCGGAAGAGAAACTGTTCGTTCCACATGGGGTTGAGGGTATTTCGATGGATGGGCTTTGTGCGAAAATGGCAGCTGTCCAGGGGCATTCCCAGGACATCAACTTCAATACACGGGCTTCCTGTGCTGTTACTTGGGCACACGTTTTGTCCAGAGACAATCTGAGGGAGGAAACGAAGATCAAAGTCACTGAAGATGAAAAGGAAGCAAAGACAGCGTCTGCACCTCACCGCTTCCTTCACAAAGAAACGCAAAGGACACTCTGGAATGGACGAGGTAAATGATTAATAAATCTGCTAAAAAAAAGTGATTGTAATCGGTAATCAGATGATTAGAATCACGGGAAAAATGTATTTTGTCTAAAACATTCACCCATCACCTTTCTACTGTCAAAATGTTTAAGTATCTTTAAAAACCAACCAATTAAGATGAAATTGAACTTCTCAAGAAGGCGAGAGAAAAGGGGACCTTATGCAACATCACCATAAGTCTGTTATGA
This sequence comes from Pteropus vampyrus, assembly GCF_000151845.1. Taxonomy (NCBI): domain Eukaryota; kingdom Metazoa; phylum Chordata; class Mammalia; order Chiroptera; family Pteropodidae; genus Pteropus; species Pteropus vampyrus. The sequence continues at coordinate 224,453 of NW_011888849.1, forward strand.
ATATTCTGTTCAGAATGTTTTAGGTGTATATTTTTTAACTGTAAAATCATTTTCTTGAATAGTTTAGTTCTGGAGCAAGTCACAGGGAATGTTGTTAAAAATTAATTTATAACCTTCTGTAAATAGATGATACGCTGCTCGAGTCTAGGTAAAAGGGCCAAATAGAAGAGGGGCTACTGCCCTAGTCTTAGGGAAACAGAAAGGCAGTTAGGGTGGCAGGAAAATCTGTGAGTGGGATTCATGGGTGTCGTGAGTAGAGACTGCTTGGCACCCTTCCTTTGGAGGGAAATGGCCAAGTTATAACAATGGACAGAAGAGATTACTTTGTCCCTTTTTTCTATCACCCATCCAGCTGTCGTTTTCCCTGTCTGCTAAGAGGGAGCGAAAGAATGGGGAAATAAAGTTGAGTGATGAGCTAGCTTCCAGGGGCTGTTGTTAAGGGCAGTCTGTGGAGTCTTGACTTTAAGTTAATTAGGCAATAAAAGGTATAAGGGAGGGCCCAGGAATGACAAAGGTTAACCTGTAAGGGGGAAAGATATTTAATTGTATTAGTATAATGATGCCTGTTAATCTGATCTGCTAAGAGCTTGTCAGAGTTTAAGATGACCTGCTCCAACGAGGAGCTTAAGCTCAGAGTGGTGATTCTGAGGCCCAGGAAGAACTACCATCATCAGTATGTAGGTGAAGCAGGGAGCTGATGACTCCATCTCCTGGGCACTGGCCTATATAGTGCCTGGTGATAGTATACCTAAACCACAGCCACTGCTTTTGAGAGATAAAGAAATCCTCCTGGGAACTAGATCTGTATGAACAAAACTGTGTGTGATGTGAAAACTCTGAAATGCCTTTAATTCAAAATCAGTTCATATCCAGGAAGGCTTAAGCACTTTGCTGCCTTCTGAAGACAGGGGCCATACTTACAGTTAAAGAATAGATGGCAGGCTCCATGTTGTCCAGGTCTCTTTCCAAGGGAGAAAACTTCTGATACATGGGACAATTCTTGTCCCACAGAACTGGAGGTTTTAAAACATAACCACAGCCACCATTGGCCTCGAACATGGCAGCATTTAAATGTAAAGGAAGATCTGCAAAACAAAGTCAACAGTGCTTGTTACTTTGTCGCTTAACTGTTTACCTTATAGACTTAAAGTTCAACAGATTTTTGTATCGATAACCATCTGTCCATTTATGCCATAGATTGAGTGGCTACTGCGTGCCAGGTTGTGTTAGGCACCAGAAACACAGCAGATTACATGATAGAAAATTCCTGTCTTCACGGGGTTCAGTCTCTGGGAGAAGCTCAGCATTCCTAATCCAACCCAGATCTTGGTACTTAAAAACTCTTTTTGCAAATAAAAATTTACAACATCCACCCCCCCAAAATCTTTGAAATACCTCATTTTATACTGAATTTTAGAAAGAAATAGTAATGCCATTTTGTTATCCCCAAAGTCAAACCATGAAGATAATTGTGTGCTTTTTCAAATATAAAATAAAATCTTAATCATCCAAGAAAGACTGGGAGAATAGCCATAAAAACGTATCTTTGAAATCTCAACTTCAATCCATAAATTACAATACTTCTACCTTTTTAAAAATTGTAAACATGAAAAGAATTATTATTACATGTGATTCATATCATGTTCACGATCCCCTCAATTGTAAACTCTGGGTACCCTCACAACACCTTCCAGTCTTTTGTGGCCAGAGTTTATTTGGCACGGTTCTTTGGTGAACAAATGGACACAGAGAGAATTCTTTCCTGCACTATTTTTAGGCTCTTACACACGCAAATGCTCATATGATGGCACAAGTCTGCTATAAAGATGCCCAAAGGAGCAAAAAGTTTATGAGACACACCTGATAAATATTCCCTCTGATAAATTCCTTCCATGTACAGAATGAACTCTGCTACATGGACCAACATCAAGGAAAAGCATGTAAGCACCATGGAGCAATAAGAAGTTGGCCTCTACTCGTCTCGTGTGTAAAACTTTTCCATGTACACGGGATCATGTGCAGGAATTCTTAAGGTAAGATGTCTCAGACACATATCAACTTGGGCATCAGTCTCCTTTTCTATAAAACCAGTGCAATGGACCCCATATCTTTCACGTCCCTTCTAGTCCTAGTGTGGCATTCATTGAGGCCAATTGTCCTGCTTGCAGTAAAAGGAAATTCTCTTCCCAGGCTATTCTGTGACTGAGTAACATAGACATGGGCTAGGATGGCCGAGAGAGTGAAGCGAACTAGCTCATGCAGAGTTGGTAAATGTGGAATGGATATATATTACCAAAAAATTATAGCAGCTTACACTATTTGTGCTCTTACTATGTACAGGCCTCACTCTAAGCATGTTAGGTGCATCAGTGCTTCCCAATAACCCATCAAGTACTCTCATTTATATTGATGAGGAAACTGAGGCACAAGAAGTGAAAGAACCCAAGGCACACAGTTAGTAAGTGGTGGATGCTGGGGTTTGAACCCAGACAGCCTGACTCAATCTTAACCACCAAGCCATGTAATATACATTGCATAGGGCTGTCATAAAGATACATGAGATAATGTAAGAAAGTCCCTACCGTACCATCTGGCACATAGAAGGTCTCCATAAACAGTAGCTATTAAATTATGGTATCAATATCCATTAGGGTTTGAAGTCTGATTTCATTAGCTCTGTGTTTACTCTTGTAGCTTTCCAAAACTTTAAAGCACTTTTTCTTAACTACAATCTCATCTGGTGATCCAATATGTAAAACAGATCCACATGGAGCTGCTCAGTTTGGAATAAAGGTGGGACCTCAAATCTAGCCCTCCTACTGTTCCCTAGAGGTGGTTCCAGAATTTCATCTGGAGCTACAGTTTTAAAACCCTTGTCGTAACCAAGTTAGAGAGTGTGCATGAATCCATGTAACCCAGGGGTTCCCAACCCCCACCAGGCCGTAGACTGGTATTGGTCCATGGCCTATTAGGAACTGGGCTGCGCAGTAAGAGGTGAGTGGCTGGTGAGCAAGCAAAGTTTCATCTGTATTTGCAGCCGCTCCCCAGTACTAGCATCACCGCCTCAGCTCCACCTCAGATCATCAGGCATTAGATTCTCATAGGAGCACCGGTCCCTGGTGCAAAAAAGGTTGGGGATCACTGGCACTGTAAGTTGATCACCCCTCTCAGTCAATGCATGTGATGTCAGATCAAGCATATTATTATCTTTATGGTCTTCTATTTATTTAAAAACACGGTATTAAGTAGACACCATTCCTGTAATAATTACCTCTATATTTGGGGGCCGGAAAAGTCATCGTAAAGAGTTTGACCATTATTCGAGAAAGCGTAATAAATAATAGAAGCTTTTCTTGTGACTGGGCTGCATGTCTACATACTTGGGACACGAGGCAGGAACTGTTCTGCCCCAGATGGAAAGAACTTTGAGGGGCTGTTGCCAGCAATAACAAGGGTTTGCATACCAGGCTCAAGTCAATTTCTGAACCAAAGAGTTAGTTTTATTGAGTGTAGACCTTCTAAACTCCTAGTTCCAGATTATTGCAGACCTTCTCGGAATTGATGGCGCCATTAGAAATCCTGGGAAGAGATGTCCCTAAAAGTCCATGGACAGCCCTTTGTGGTATCAGGGTCACCCGAAATTCACGAAGTGGTAAGGAACATATTTGGAGGCTAGAGGGACACTAGGAGGGGGTTCTCCGTTATTTGGTTAGGATGCTTCATGGATATTCAAGGACTCCCTGTTTTCTTTGCAAAAATTAAAAATCAAGCACTCCCTAAGAATTCTTTGCAAAAAATTAAAACAGGGACAATCTGTTTCAGCTCAGTGCAGCACACATTTATTGAATATCTATTGTGTGCAAGGTATTGACCAGGCTCTACCCACAGTCTGTGGAAATGAAGAGCATTTTTACAGATAAACACGATGAAACTGCAAGTAGCTTGTGCTTGGTCCAGTGAGGGGAGATGTTTAATAATTTCTTGCTGCATCAAATCAAGAGAGGTTTAATGACAGCCCTCTTTCCTGGGTTAGAAGATTATGTAGAGAAACTTGAGGATGAACTATCAATACAGCCATCTGCCTCTGCTGAGTGGGACAGCTCGAACATGCGCTCCTGGCTTGACCTGGGAGAGAGGCAAAGCCTTCAGGGGTGAGTGAAGGCCAAGCTGCAGCCTTAGTGTGTGCTCCTGGATTGCGAGATGGCCCAAGGAGGGGCAATTCTCATGTCCCCTTCACCTGTGGCTCCCTTTGCCGTCAGTGGAACCAGTGCGTCTGTACCAGCTTTGGCACTTTAGGAGAAAAGGATCATCCCAAACAGAATGCATTTACATTTCCTTGGGAAAACCATTTTTCTTAGTTATTTCAGTTTACTTAAAATATTTCAGTATCATAATAATCAAGGGCGCCAGTGGACACCGGGCTACAGACAGGGCCAGAGATATGAGCCCACAATCCACTCGGGACAGACTGAAAAAATTTTTTTACAACTTTGAAAATATTTCATTATTATTTCCACTTGTGAGTCCAAAGCATACTGTTTTCATAACTTACCCAAAATACTTAATAATAGTTAACATTTGTGGAATGCATTCTATGTGCCAGGCACTATGGTCAACTTCACCTGCATTATCTTATTTAATTTCAATTGAAAGAAGCAAATCTAACACAGGCAAAAAAAATACATCTGCAGGGTCAGCCGTAAATGGGCACTGTTAGCACCACTGTCAGGTGGTTAGCTGGTGCCAGAGCTAAAGCTGTGGTTTGACCTTGGCTGAAGACAGGCATAAGCTGTGGTTGACCGGTCAGCATGGTTAATTAGGACCTGAGTCAGTTCATGTGAGAAGAATGAGAAGGTCACTTGAGTGTTCAAAGAAAAGACTGTGGTTTTGAATGAGCTTTGAGGAAGCATTCCTCATCTGCTCTTCCTTTAACTTTTGTAGCTCTCTTCCTGCCCCCATAACCAAGTGAAACAAAACACTTAATTCTCTAAACTCCCAGAGGCCTTGAATTTATTATTATAAATCATTCTGTGACCTTGAGCAAATTAATCGCTCTGAGCCTTGGTTTGCTCATCTGAGGAATGGGGATCACAAAAGTACCCACCATTTAGGGTTGTTGCAAAGATGAAATGAGATAATAGGGGTCGAGAATTTAGTGCAGTGCCTGGCGCATAGTAAGCATGCAATCAATCTTGTGTTAGGCCTCATCAGTTATCCCTGTTATGGGGTCTCGTCAGTAGTGGAGAAACACCAACACTACTTTCTCTGTTCATGTCTTTTACATATTGTTTTCTTTGTGTTTGCTACTCCATTATTCTCCATTTCAATCTCAAAGGGATGAGAAGAAGCTAAAATGGTTTTAACTTGTAATTCTTTTGGAGTGACAATTACTTTTTGACTGCAAAGAAAACTAGCTTAACAAGACAGCTTACTAAGGGGTTTTAGAACTCTCTGTCCCAAAAGATCTTTAAAAAACAAACTGGACACAGCCCTAAACAGTGTCCTGTTTAAAGATACACAAGAACAGTCTTATGTTTAAAAACTCCTTCAAAAGGGGGCCAGCAGCAGGAGACTATTAGGAGGCCCTTCAGAGTTTTCTATCGCCTTAACTCTGAAACATCAAGGGTGCAACACAATTCAGTATCAAATTCATTTGTTTTCTGTCTTCTGTATTTTCACTCTTACATGCAGTGTGCCCTGGTCCGGAATCTTGCCCTTTAAAAAAATGTTATTTGTTGAATTATGTTTACTGAAATATAAGCTGCAAAGGAGAAAGGTGAAGAAGCACCCAGGGGTGTGGTAGGCCCATTACCCTCTGTTTGGTAGTTGAGTGCCACGAGCTGTATCCCATGCAGCCAGAACATGAGGGGGTTAGGGTTGGACGAGTCGATACGGGTGGCAGCTGGGTAGGTCCTCAGCAGCTGACAGGCGGTGTGCTGGATCAGTTTCTGAGAATACCTGCGACACAGACGTTTGGCGGCATTTTCATTCAGCGATGAGATATGGTAGCATTTGGGAGTTCTAATGATAGCGCTGAGGGATGTGGTTGGGCTGAGTGGGGAAGAAGATTCCTCCCAGGCCTGTCGCATTCCTTCGCAGGAACCTAAATCCCCCAAAAGATGAGCCTCAGATTAGTGCAGAAAACTTTAAATATTTTAGAAAGATAAAACTGAACAACATCCCAAGAAACAGTTATAACCACATAACACATCAGAATAGATCTTGAGTGTCACTTGTGATTAGTCCACCACCGTGAAACAAAATGATAGCTACTGAATTTTAAAATGAGTGTAGAAACACCAATTTAAATTAAAAGCTTGAAAGTCCTTTGTCTCTGTACTTCATCTGCTCCATGGATATATTTGCACAAATACACTACAATATATGCACAAGAGTGGTCACTATAGCATTATTTTTCATAGCAAAAAAAAAAAAAAGGGAACAAGAAAAAGAGCCAAGAAGCAACCCAACCTTTCTACCAGGGAGGAAGTAATTAAATAAATGACAATATATCCATACAATGGAATACCGCAGAGGCATTAGGGAGAATAAGGTAGATATATGTACAGAAAGCTATGTGAAAAGTTATAGCAATATAAAAGTTATATGAATATGTTCAGTCATATCCCGTTTGGATCATCTTAAAAGAGAATCTTATTTTTCTTGAACAAAACACTATAAACTTAACAGTGGTTACCTCTGGGGAGTAGAACTGAGCCATTCAGAGCAGAAAGGAATTTTAATAATACCCTGTATTGTTTGAGTTTTTAACTATAAGAATTTATTACTTTTATAATAAAAACTAATTAGAAATAAAATGGATATATCTTCTGGAGTTATAATGGTGAAGAGAGCAGTTCCAAGAACTGCTAGAATGTTCCAAGGTGGTTCCAATTTTTTCCTTTTGAGGTAAACACTGTTAGAACATCTTCAGTAAAATTCTATTTTTCAGGAAGTTAAAAATGTAAATTCATAATTTAAAAAGTATTTATACCGTACGTAATTAATATAAACATTCATAAAAGTAAAAAAAAAAATTAAAAAGTTCAAGGGAAGTGCTTAGTAAAATATCAGCATCATCCAGTACGCAGAATCAAGCAAAGAGATTATAAGAAGGTGACTTTACTTTTTCCAGATGTTTTGTTGAATGATGTTGTCTCCCCAGGGCTCATTCTGCCCGGATTGTTGCCAAAAATGGACTTCCTGCTTTTCCTTTCTTTTCCTCTGCTAGAGCCAGATGCATTTAGAGTTGACAGGCCTGTTCCCATAAAATGAAAAAAAAAATAAAATAAATAAATAAAAATAAGCCAAAAACTACAAGCAAGGGAACTCAACCTTTTCCATCTCTGTTAATGTTTATTTTGAAGTCCTACTATTCCCTTGTAACTCAGTATAGAAGACCTACTAGCATTTTTAGCAATGTTAATAATAGTACTGTAGGCAATTATAGCCAAGTTTTTATTTCTGTAGGCAAATATGACATGAACTGTATGATTATTACAGAATGAATGACCACAAAATCACACATATACCCACTTGATTGTGCACCAGAAAAACTGAAAAGCTGCATGAAAAGAACGTGCTCCAGTCCATATTCAATTATCAGGACCTAATTACTCATTTTGGAGATGAAAGAATGGTTAAGAGGCTGAGTTTTAGCATCATGTTGTATCTAGGTTCAATTCCTGTCAGTATGAGCTTTGACTTAACATCTACCTTCTCCGTTCTTCAGTTTCTTTATCTACAAAATGGGCATAATAATAGGAAATCACAGGGTTGGTCTGAGGATGAAATGGGAAATATATTATGATGATAATGTTTCATGGCTTCTCTTTCTCACTCCTTGTCCAACCACTGCCTGGATCCTTCCTGCCTGGCCCAGTGCCTGGTGCACAGCAGCAACTTAATAGATATTTGCTGAATGAGGAAATGAATGCACACTGTGCAGACCTGGATCCAGTGCAGGAAGAGTGATTTAAAGGCACCAGTGAAGCCAGAGTTGCCTCCAAACAGTTTCTACTGTCTACAATTGTACCTTAGAAAGTAATTCCTTTAACTAAAGCATTCGAGAGGTCCTCTTTGAGATAAAAATATGCTTTGCAAGTGTAACTGCAAATCTTCACTTCTTTAAAAAGACCCTTTCTTTTCTCTTTCTCCTGGACTCAATCTGGCCTTGTACTCACTTGCTTCTTTTCTTTCCTTATCCTACTGCACATGCATGACCACTCCCTAATTCATTAAGCCCTTGGGTCAACATCAAACAGTCTTAGGTACAAAGCCTCTCATTTGTTGACCACAGAAACAGAGTTTTGGTCAAGCTAAAGATAACAACTTGACCTTAGTTGTACTGCAGCTCTAGACCCATGAAGATGGAATGACCCTACCAGCACGCCCTGGAAACCAGACAGAACGATGCCATGACTGACATCAGGACCTGATGCAATGATCGATTGCCTCTTACTCCAGCCTCGATCAATCAGTAGAGCCCACAACCCCAACTCTTTTAGCTATCATGACTAATGAATTTTCCCCTATGTAACCTATTCCCTAGAGGCCATTAGGGAGCCAGGTCTTAGGAGTTCTAGCTCACGTGTGTCTCTAGGCTTGGTGCCATTTCTTTAAATAAACCTCTATTTTCTTTGCTGCAAACTCCTGTCCATGTCTCCTTTGGCTTTGACGTGTGCAGGCAAAACGAACCCTTTGAGTTCAGTAACACAAGAACACCATCAGAGAAGACAGGATAAAGTAGTGTTTAATAAGAGTGTAGACTTTGGGATTTAAACCCAGTTCCTGGTGGTGTGACCTTGCACAAGTTACTTAATCTCTTGGCATCATTCATTCCTCATCTGTAAAAGGTTGTGGTTAGGATTAAATTAGATAATGTATATACATTCTTAGTAGAGTGTCTTATTCAGAGAAAGTGCTCAGTTCATAGCAGCTGTGGGCGTCTAGATTTTTTTTCTCTGAAGTATCCACAAAGATGCACAAACTTGGACTAGTGAGTTCTCATGCTTTGTCTTAACATTTTGTGTAAATTTTGCTCTCTACACAGTGATGTAACAGTGGATTTTCTCCCAAGTAAAACTGAAAAGGAAAGGCCAGGGTGAGGCTCTGTGTTCATCCTGGGGTTTTTGCATACATCCTGGCACATACCGGTATCCCCCAGGAAAATGCGCACCCTTCTATGAAGAGCCTCGTTGTTCTCTTGGGGTGGGGCAAAGAAGCAAGAACAAGGGCTGGGTGATCAAGAAAGGAGAGGAGTCTGAAGAGGCCAGAGAAGTAACTAAAGAAGCAAAAATAACCTTCATTTGCCCTATTGGGCCATTTTTCAATAATTACAGCAACAACCACCTTTTCCAGAGTGCCAACTATTTTGTAGACAGTGTGCTGATCACATTCTATACTTTAGTGCTAATTTTTACAACAACCTTGCAAGTTAGGACTGTTATGTCTCTTTTACAGATAAGGACTCTGAAATGCAGAGAAGTTATATAACTGTCCTAGTCAAGGTCACCAAAGAGTTCAGTCCTGCCACGAACATGGGTTCATGATCTTGGGGAAGTTACTTTACTTATGGAAAAGGTATCACGTGATCGCTGTGGTGCCTCACTGCTCAGAAGTTTTTGCATAGGACTCCTTGGAAGGGACTTGAGATAGTGAAGGGTGAGATGCATTGAAATGGATAATGGAGCAAAATTAAAATCAATAGTGTAGCAAAATGAACCTTTTATGGTATTTTTCCTCATGAGCATCAAAACAAATCATAATCGCAATAAATATTTAGAAGGTATTATAACAATGATTCTGGCAACACAATTTAGTTATTTGGAGAAAAGAAATAAATTTGGGGAAAGAAAAATGTATGAAACTTCAATTGCTGAAAAAAAAATAGTATGTAAAGAATGTGTGCTATATAAATACTTTTTAAAATATAGCATATGTGAATTTTAAAAATAAGCCAAACAACTCCATGCTTACCCTGTGTCTTAAGTCAGAAGCTGGACTAAATGACCTTTTGATTCTTTACTGGTACAGAAACTTTATCTTTCACAATGACTTCAATACCTTTGGAAATTTGTGCTCTTTATTTACTCAGTGCTTGATAAAAAAAAGACTAATAAGCCTGTGGAATAGTTTGGGTGTAGTGTTAGCTGAATTTATAAAGAACAAGAGATGCAGTGAGTGTGATTCTTGAATGAAGTGGCCCTCCCACTTCATTGTGACATGCATGCCACAAGAATTTTTGACAGGTAAAGGATTTTTTCCCCATCATAAGAACAATTTTACTAGCTGCAAATATGATCATATTGTACTTATGTGACAGAAAGTCACAATCTGTGAAACTCAACCAAATGGCTAGGTTCCTTGCATTTCTTTGAAATCTTTGCTTACTACTTATTCATTCATATCCTCCTCAACAGAATTTGCTAGCAGATAAGCAGTAGTGGCTGCCAAAAGTTTAAAAACAGTTTATGGAAGAAAGCTTAAAATTGAGAAGGTTCTATGACTTTTCCCTCTCTGATGTGTAAAAAAACCACTATTACCTAATTTTTAAATAGCCTAATCCCCCTGTCCCATTTGCAGGGCAGAATGTGAGAACTGGTGTTTAAAATAAACCTCTGGAAGCCAGGATCTGCATTTAGACCATCTTGAAAAAAAAAAATGAGGGTTGGTATTTTGACCCTGCAGGCCAAGTTATATACCCTGTTTACTAACATTTGACGATCCCCAATTTTGGCTGTTTTTCTGTCCTTGGACATCTTGTACAAGGGTATCTTTTTTTTTAGTATGAAGAGATGAATTTTTCTGACTTCCATATATTTATGGACTTTCCTGTTTGCCCTCTACCTCCTGCTGCCCCATTTGTGGAACACGCAATTGGGTGAGCTCATTGATGACACATCCTAACAAGAGAGGCAGGGTAGTGCAATGGAGATAGACAGGCTTCAGAATTATAGTTCTACCTTTTATTAACTAAAATGCATTTTTTTTTGGAAGCAGTTTATCAGCATTAAGTTCACTGTACTCCTAGAAATTACCAATTGGGGAAATCTTTTTTTTTCCGCTGAAACAAGGTCCTTGGTCCATATGGCATAGGTAGAGTCTTGCTACCTAACTCAGGGATGGGGGCATGTGACACGGGTCAGAGCACTGCATGCCCTTGGCCACAGTGATTGGTACAGGGATGGGCAAAGGACTCAATGAAAAACAATAACTGTTGAAAGTTCTAGAAGAGACTCTTACACTGAAACTGTATCCGGAAACATGTGCTAGCCTGCTGCAGCCCCCTGCAAGCACAAAGGGCACAGGGCCAACACAGTGGAGTCACAGTGAGAAACGAGGAGCGAGAAAGGATCAAGCTGTATTTGAAACTTGTGAATTCCTTCGTTTTTCAATACGAGCCAACAAACTTCCTCTTTGCTTAAGTCAAATTCTGCCACTTTCAAACAAGAGTCTTAACTGATACATTCTGAAATCTTGGGCCATTACTTCAACTTTCTCAGACTTTGTTTAGTTATTTTGAGAGTAAATAATAGATAACATTTTTATCTTTTGGTATCTTAAAGTGTTTTAGAAGATACTGCCTATTCTTACCTGGAAATTTTACTGCTTGGCAATAGATGACAAGGTCAGAAAGCTCTGGTGCAATCTGTCTGCTTTCCTTTTTATTCTGGGGAAGATAAAATTCTTCTCCCAGTTCCATGTCGTAAACCTATCAAGGGAAAAATGATACCAGTTGACATAGAGGGTATACGCCACCCCAAAGCTCTTTATTTGTTCCGTTCTCATGTCACCAGTGTTTCATCTTGCTCTATATTGATCCTTATGTCCTAACACCTTTCCTAGAGTAAAAGCTTTCTGAGAGCAAGGGGTAAGTCTAACTCATGGGGCATAGTCCAGTGTTGTAAATGTAGAACAGTCAAGGCATATTTGTTGAATGAATAGGTAATTGAGTACATATCTTCTGTAGCTCACATTTTGGACATAGTTTGTTATTTTTTTTATCCAACAATGTCACTGCAACTATGTCCACAGATTTGCTCAGAGCCTACATACTATGAGGCACTTGAGGATAGGGTCTGGGTATCTCATTTATCTTTCTCAGAATCATTTCTCTGTTAACACTTCACGGTCTGGTCCCCATTAATCTTCTTGGTCATGTCAAACATCTTTAAAACTCCTAGAAATTCCTTAAATAAACCAGGCTGTCCTCTTGGCCTGTGTTCCTTGTTGTCCGCTTGGGAAATTCTTCCTTCTGCAACATCATCTTCCCTGATGCTCCGATAACACTGTGTAATCACTGCTCTTTGTTCTTATCTACAAGCACTGTTTACAGGTTTGTCTCCATCACTAAACTGCCTCCTGTGCCGCCTTAGTGTCTGCCACACATGACACCTTTACTAGGTATTGGTTGGATAAATCAACGACTAACCTTCTATAAATGGCAGGTGGGTTTCCCATAGCATCGCCCTGTGGGCTTTGGCATCTAAGAGAAAGTGAGGGGAAACACAAAGGGAGGGGATGTGGGAGGAGTGAAATCCCATCGGAAACTGACAAGAGTACCAGGGTCCAAGTGTAATATAACAGAAACCATTCACCCACCTTTCCTTTGTTGCAAGCAGAGTTATCCGCTTTCTTTATCCTCTTGGGGATTTCTTCATTATATTCAAATTGAAGCTTGTCATTACATGATTTATTTTCAGGTCTGTCTTCTAGAATGTTGTCTGAAAATGAGTTGGCAGGCTTCAGTGAACAAGAACCAAATGCTTCACTTAAGGGCTATGTCTACGTCATTGCCAGGATACCCAGATACTTGTACTTATCTGGAAGACTGAGGCTGGCTACATGTTACCAAAATGATGGTTTGAAGTATAATTTTAAAATTTGTTAAACAGTGTATTTATTTTTGATTGAATGGATTCATTTACCAGTAGTTTTGGTATCATATAGACATAATCTAAATGAGAAGGCTCATTTTCATATGGCTGATTGGAACTGTGAAAACATTATGGAAGATTTACTATGTTAAGAAGCTCTCAGCACATAAGTTTCAGAAAGATTTAGTGACTGAAGCACTTCTAGATGGTGCATACATCATTTAATCACTATCACTTTAAAATGAAGTGATTAGCTTCTTTTACCTCTAGAATTGTCAAAACCAGAAGAGAAAAGACATTGTTATTTGCAATGCAGTTTTCATAATTGTTTATCATTTATGAAGTGAAAATCTTAGGAATAAGAATTAAAATATATCTAAAAATATCTAAAGTATGAGAGATAATTTTATATTTTGTTTCTGTATTTCTATTCAAAATGACTTTAAAGGTGTCAGAGGTATATCATGATTATGTTCTTTAAAAGTGAAGAATAAGAATGCTCATTTCTCACCCAGGATTTATTATCTCATCAGACCACAAATGCTTAGACCAAAATATCCTTATACCAAATCAAGGCCATGCAGGCTGCCAAGAAGTAAACGAGATTGATCATTTTATTACATTTTTACTCATATAAGTGTCACAACTTCATGTTAATCAGGTCTAATAAGTTGGAAACAGTATGCTGACACTCATGCAGTTAAAATGCCCAGTTCAATGGCTTTACCTTCCTGACCGTTAGGAGCAGGAGAAGCAGTAAGGACATCTGCTACAGAAAAACAGAATCAGAAAGGGGATAAAAGTAAGAAAAATTAAGACAAAAAGCTGATAAATTAAACTAAGGTATGAAGCTAAGCATAAATAACAATAGCTTAGGTGATAAGATCAATGAAACAAGAAATCTTCCGTCTATTTAATATTTTGACTATTAAGAAATGCAAGGGCTAGTGATAAACGAAGTGCGAACATTGTTAGTGTTAATCGTGATGCCATATCCACATTTTATATTTTCAGTTTCTGACAATTGTAATACTCTCAATAGTACATTATGTCAAATGAATAGAAATTGGTTAATTTGTTAGAATCATGTAGTCCTTGGCATAGAACATATCTATACTGAGTTACTTATTCAAATCTGTACTCTAGTGTATGTTCAAAGCTAGTCAAGATAAACAACAAGGCTGGGAAAAATTAATCTCTGTTTATTTACTATTTAATAAAATTTAATTAAATAGTCATTTACAACTTTTTGGCTAAAAAGTAGAGCAGTGGTTCCTGAAATATATGAGTCTCATTTGCAACTTCCTTTAGATTTTCTGGAAGTAATTCTGTGGCTAGGGATCATCATACTTTTATAGCTAAAACAGGCTTTAGACTAATTTTTATTTTATAGATGTGAAAACTAAGGACTAGAGCTGTCACAGAGATAAACTGGGCCACCCAAAGTCTAGAGATGGGTTCTTAACCTGAAATGCCTGTGAGGGCCTCAGAAGGCCTGTGAACACTCCTGTAATTTTAGGCAGAAATTTGAGAGCAAGTTTATTTTTCTGAGGGGACTGGTGACAGCTTCTATCTCATCCTCAAAGGGAACCATCATTAGAAGAAGCTGAGAAAACTTTGAGGTTCCCCCTAAGAAGCTGAGAATGGTCCTACCCACAAGCAGGCATGTTTCTATTTTCTTCTCATCTCAGATGGAGAAAGTGAGGATGGTAGAGGGAAGCAGAGATGAGCGAGGCACCACAAACCACCACCAAAAGGTATATGACTGACACTTAACAGCAGCATAAGGAAGCGGAATAGAACAAACTTAAACAAGTCATGGCAGAACTACAAGGCCTGTTTGGGTATCAGCCAATCAGAGGAATCTTTCAATGAAATAATCATGTGGTTATTAAGACAGTGGACTTAACTGTCATAGATTCTAGATGTTAGTGCTGGAAGAAGGGAGGGCATCAGTCGACATGGAACAGAACCTCTCATTACACATCTGAGGGACCTATGGCCTAGAGTGGTGAAAGGACATTACCCGAGGTCTCACAGTCCACTGGAGCAGAATCTGGTTGGGCCCCCTTTCCACATACATCCCACCTCAGCGTAGGTGGGTTTTAAAAAACACTCAACTATCATAGAAATTCAGTGCTGTAGAGTTTAAATTTTACTCTCCTAACTGAAAATATAGGCAACACCTCATTTTTATTGCACGTCACTGATGTTATGTTTTTTTACAAACTGAAGGCAAGACCCTCCACCAGCAAAAAGTTACAATTTGCTTTATTGCGATACTCGCTTTATTTGGTTGGTCTGGAACCGAACCCACGGTGTCTTTGAGATATGCCTGTAAATCAGATTCTTCCCCTACCTGTTCATTTTGTTATTTGCATATCAAAAACATCTATAATAATAACAACAACAACAACAACAACAACAACAACAACAACAACAACAATACTTAAGAAAAGCCTTCTTTCTTGTTCTCAAAAGTACAGGAAGAACACAGGAGTAATTTATGATTGAGAGCAAATTGATCTTCCACTGCATTAACTTCTTTCAGAAGCAAATAACATCTGGATTGGGTGACTCCTTAAATGTGGTTTTCATTTCTGATCTGAAAAATTCATTCTATGGGAAAACATCACCATGACAGTAGTAGCGACCCGTAGGGAAGAACAAGTCAATATTAAAATATTTATATTCCCACAACTTTTCAGAAATAGGATATAAGAAATTATCTTGACTCTTTCATTTTCTCCCTCTTTGGATCTCCCCGCTAAAGAATATGCCCATTGTATTATCTGATGGGATTTTAGGCTTTTAGTTGATGGTATGAAGCAATCAACTATTACAAAGGACAAATATTAAATGGACACAGCAATTAAATTCCACTCTGGGTATCTATCAAAAGAAAACAAAAACAATAATTTGAAAGATATATGCACTCTGGTGTTCATTGCAGCATTATTCACAATAGCCAAGATACGGAAACAACAGATGAATGGATAATGAAAAAGTGGTACATATAAAAAATGGAATATATTACTCAGCCATAAAAAGAATGAAATCTTGCCATTTGTAACAACATGTATGGACCTAGAAAGTATTATGCTAAGTGAAATAGGTCAGACAGAGAAAGGCAAATACCGTATGATTTCATTTATATGTGAAATCTAAAAAAACAAAATAAAACCGAAACAGACTCATAAATACCGAGAACAAACGGATGCTTGCCAGAGGAGAGTGGCATGGAGGATGAGTTAAAAAGGTGAAGAGGAATAAGAAGAACAAACCACAAGTTATTTAAAAAAAAAAAAAAAGTCATGGGGATGTAATGTATAGCACAGAAAAAATAGTCAATATTATTGTAGAAACTTGTATGGTGAGGATTACTAGACTTATTGTGGTGATCACATCATAAGGCGCATAAAAGTTGATCATTATGTTGTACCCCTGAAACTTATATAATATTGTATGTCAACTATAATTTTAAAAAATGGACATAGAGACTAACATGGTATTTGTGAGGCAGAAAGAGACTGAACTGTGACTGCTGGCCAAGATGGAGGTTCACAGATCCAAACATGACCAGGAGACAATTCTGCTGAGTGAGACACAGGTATTTGGAGGGTAGCTTGGCTGTCTTAATGCCAGTGGTAAATGGTTGCTGTTCTGCGCATATTAGCAAAACAATCATCTGACGGAGAAGTAAAAATTCTACGCATATATTGTTTATATAAATAGGAAGTTCGGCATATTTTCATTACTACATTGTTGTCTTTCAAAAGTTGCCAAAATGAAGAAAGGAAATAGAAATATAATACAGAAGTTAAATAAAAAACTGTGTTCTTGAATTTAAATTAGAACTATCAGTATGAACTCATGGAGTAACTCTGTCCACTGAAGAGACTTAGAAACAGTGACCCTCCTTAGCAAACAGATTGTGGTTTTGAAATATCATTTTCCCTAAAACAAAAACAAAAACACCCAAATCTTAGAGAAGTAGCTACTTCCATGTCTGGGGCAGGAAATAAACAAGATAAACCTAGAAAACCTTATCACACCAAATAGCAAAGAAGTTACCAAAGAGTCATGTTAGAAAAACTTAGAACCAACTTGAAGAGCCAACTGGCCAGATACAGGACAATTTTAGATACAATAAAGATATGTGAATGGATGAAATGGAGATTGAAATTCCCTCACTTGCAAAAGGGATCAAACACAAGCCTCATTAAGTGTCTGGATACAGCTGTCAATTTGTAGGGAATACAGAAGAATAAAGAAAGTGTCAAAGTGAAAAATCTGGACTATGAAAAACTTCAGATCAAATGCCTCAGGTTCTTCCACATATAATCTGTGAAAAGGACAGAGGAGGAAATTGCAGATTAAGAGAGATATTAAAGACAAATTTTTAAAAACAGGTAAGATAAAATTACATCGTCTAGGGATACACACTTTCTTGATAAAACTATAACAGATACACAGAAGTGATTATTATAGAGTCAGGAGAGTGGTTACTTTGGGGAGGAGGAGGACTGACTATTGAGACTGAAAGGTATTACATGCAGGAGCTTCTAGAATAGCTGGAAAGTTTTATTTCTAAACCCGAGTAGGTGTTGCATCAAGTGCATCATTAATCTGTGCATTTCTGTGTAATTTTCTGTATCTGTTTTATTTATAATAGAGATGTCAAAAAAAAAGAAAGTGCTAAATAAATCTTAGCTATACTTAAAAAAAAAAAGTTGCCAAAATGAAAGTCTACCATTGGCAATGGTACCCAAGGAAACATTTTGCAATATGTAATAAATGATGCTAATTTAGTGCAAACAAAACACACCTGAAACCTAATTCTCATGTAAGAAGAATCCTTCACTAGTAATCTCTAGATAATGTCATTCATGTGACTTTTCATATATTGTACCATTAGCCATTGCCCATGTTTTTGTCCCTTTGGTGGGGCCAGAATGAAATGTCTGGTTGGCTTAGTGATGTGAGAAGGGTAGGGAAATGATGCTTCTTTCCATAGTCCTAGAAAGTAGGAGCGAAAGCTATGAGAAGGAGAAGCTGAGTACAGAAATGTGATGCTGCCCCCTGCAGGTAGCACAGGAGACAACAAAGATTCAGCCACAGTCTATAATTCTTGCCAAGAGCATTGGCCACTCCAGAAACTGAAAGGGTGAGAATGAGGTTTCGCTGCTGGAATTGAACTGCTTCAGTATCTGACAAGGAATCCCAGTTCCCCAGGGCAAATTCTCCAGGAGAAAGCCCGATGCTTCAGAGAACCGCCATCAATCCCCAATGAGAAAGTAAATCAGCCCACCTATTTTAAAAAAGTAAATCTCTGCTAGAAACCCACTTAGGAAAGCCCCCTGTGTTGCTTCCCACTGCTCCCTCTTCTTTCCTTGAGTGGCAGCTATTGTAGCTAACAGATCCCTCGCTAAGTGATGGGATTCAGAAACTCTTGGACAATATTACAACGATCTGTAATGTTGGTCTATGGAGTGCCAGACTTATTTCTGGAAACCCCCCGCTCCCCACCCCCCCAAAAAAAACCCCAACAGAAAATCATCGAGGCAATTCCCTGCGCACAGCATAGGGTTCTGTTTCTCTTACCATCAGAGAGGGATTCGTAGTCATAATCATATTCATCTTCTTCATCTTCCTCCTCCTCGTTATTAGCAGGTGGGAGGTTGGCATTCCCACCATTATAAGCCTGAGCTTGCATGGATGCTAACTGATGAGCCTGTAAGATATCAATAATTAAAGACTGCGGATGCTAGAGAACTTCCATTGTTAACTTGCGAAATGACCATCTCGTGCTTACCACAGTCATTAAAAGTGGCTTATCCTATTTTGATTCTTTTGAGAAAGAAAACAAAAATCTAATTAAATTCATTTGAAGTATAAAGTTAATCTTTGGGTGAATGTTAACATCCCTATAGGAGGAATCCTGGAGCTTTTAGGAAAAATGACAAGGAATCCCAGTTCCCCAGGGCAAACTCTCCAGGAGAAAGCTCGGTGCTTCAAAGAACCACCACCAATCTCCAATGAGAAAGTAAATCAGCCTACCAATTTTAAAAAAGTAAATCTCTGCTAAGAAACTGTTTTTCTTTTTCTTTCTTAAAATAATATCTAATATAGATGTCAAATTATAATGTACACCTGAAAATTATATAATTGTATTAACCGATGTTACTCTGATAAACTTAATAAAAAAAGGTATCTAAAGGCCTCTGACCTTGAGAACAATGTTAGACTCCCTATGGATAAAGGGAACTAATGAATAGTTGGTTTAAATAAAGTTTTTTTCAACAGACTTTATCTGAATAATCATCAATCAGATTAACAAGATAGGCTTAAAAACTTCCAAAAACTTGATGTGTGCTGCTAGGGAGGTCATGAGCCTCTACATTTGACTAGAATTACTATGAGGGGACATCACAGGACACAAGAATAAATATAGGCCTGGGAACCTAGCATAAGGAAATATCTGAAATACAGAAAACATTATTTTTATAAATTAAAAATAGGAAACAATTTAAAAGTCCAACAATTGAGGAATGGGGTCAGTACACTATGGTATATCCGCTTGAGAGAATGAGATGTGAAAAAATAATTATGATTATATTTATTGAACAAAGAATATAGAATTGTGTGTATATACTATTTATACATGTAAATACATACATATATACATGTATCTGTATATATATAATTCTATATCCTTTGATCAGTATATATATCTCTGTCTATAATGATTGTAATGATATAATATGACATGCAAAAAAAGGCTAGATATTAAATGTCAATACAGCAGGATTCTTGACCTGTTTTTGTGGTACAGATCCCTCTGGCAGTCTGGTGAGGTAGGATCCCATCTCAGAATAATATTTTTTAATGCATAAAATCAAATACATGAGATTACAAAGGAAAAGAAGAATGGTGAATATAGTTACCAATTGTTGAAATAACAATTTTTTGTAATAGGAATATATGTTTCTTTATTAACACAGTAAAACATATGTAATTTTTTATAGGTCAAGTAACGTTTTTGAAATAGTGATGAGCATAAATAATTCTTGGAGATATTAATAACTGTGATGTAACATGGAAAATCTGTGATTTCCTCTGGTGACAGAGACATAGGTACCGCCAACGTTACTGTGTTTTATTCCCTACATTTACAATCAGAGGAAATGCTACATTTCAGCTAGAAGTTAGTGAAAATGAAGATTTAATTTTTTTTTTCATCTATGTTCCCTGACCCCCTGAATTCTATCTATGGATATTACCAAGGTTAAGAATCCCTTAATACAGGTTGTTTTTGGCCTTGGAATTATGTATATTTAAAAATAAGTCTCTCTTCCCTGAACTTCTTGAAATGTCGTTATATTACCTTTATAATAAAAATGTATACATAAGGAAGATACAGTTTAGGCTATGTCTATATCTGTATCCACTGAACATTGTCTTCGCTGGAATTTCTCAAAGTGGGTTTTATGGAACACTTGCTCCATGGGTGTTAAGAGCTGTTATATAAATACTGACAATTACAGTAACCAGAGAACACAATGGAAGTTTGGAAACATCAGCTTAAGCAGACTGAAACACATTCCTACTACAGAGCTTCACGTAGCCTTCATTTAATATGATAAAGGGCACCATGACTCATCAAAGATGTTCAGCGCAGAATTTCCCATGCTTATTTAATCAGAGAATTTAAAAATCTTTTCTTTCAGAGAGTCTCATAAGATTAAGTGTCCTTCAGAACTTTGAGAAATCTACTCTAGGCACAAGTGAGCCACAAAGGCAAGTCTATTTGCCATGGAAAGAGAAGGGTCTTGATGCAGCAAACATTCGAAGTAGAGCCAAGCGCTGAGAATAATGATGCAAAGAGTCCGCAGGCAGAAAAATGTGAGAACTGTGTTGCAGGAGTGCTGCCATTCAAAGACCCACGGACTAGCAAACGTCAGAGAGTGAGTGCCAAGAACCCTTAGACACTCAAATATCTGCACTAGTGCAGGAAGAATGAGAGAGATGGCCAAACGAATAACCAGTAATTGACACCATTATTCTTTGCAATATCCTACTTATTCTGAGGCAGAAAAACAGGACCTCCTTGAATAAAAGCAATTCAGATATAGGTCAGGGGGTTAGAGTAAGGGGTCAGACGAGGAGACTGGCTCAGATGGGTCTTGGTAGGAGTCATGTCTTATCCTGCTCTGTTCCCCCAACGCCTAGCACAGTGCCTGTTCATCTGGTATGAACTGAGTCTAGGGGGCTAGAGTTTAGGAGACAAGGTAAGAATGCTGGGGATCTGGTGAAGTTTAGTTAAGAGGCCTCAGTAAGAGCCTCAGTGAGAGCTTGAGGCAGACGGAGGGCTTGGCTTAGAAATTGTGCTCTGAGGGTGAGTTCCTTGTATGGAAATGACCCAGGCCTTCTAAATTAGGGACTGGGTCTGAGTGCATTGGAGCTCTAGGCATTCATTCACCCAGTCTGGTGTGAACGAAGATCACAAGGTCCAGACACACAACCTGCCAGACAACTAAAAGGCCTCACAGATATGATTGTCAATACTCCCTGGGAAATTAGGGGATTAGGGGCAGGGTTGGAAGTAGTCTTAAAAAACTGGAAATGGCACACCGATGTTCACAGCAGCATTATTCACAGTGGCCAGGACATGGAAGCAAACGAAGTGTCCTATGATAGATGACTGGATAAAGAAGCTGTGGTACATATATACAATGGAATATTACTCATCAATAAGAAGAGATGAAATACTGCCATTTGCAACAACATGGATGGACCTTGAGATAATCATGCTAAGCGAAATAAGCCGGACAGAAAAAGTTGAAAATCACATGATATCACTTATATGTGGGATATAAACCTAAAAGCAACAAATGAACAGGACAAACAGAGACTCATGGACATGGACTACAGACTAATGGTTACCAGAGGGTAGGGAGTGGGGGAGGAGGAGGTAGGTAATTGGTTAAAGGGGGTCAAATATAAGGGGGCAGGGGAAGAGTAAAATGGGTAAAGGGGATCAAATATATGGTGGCTGAAGGAAACTAGACTTTAGGTGGTAAACACAATAGAATATACAGATGATAAATTATAATGTACTTCTGAAAATTATATAATTGTATTAACCAATGTTACCCCGATAAACTTAATTAAAAAAAAAAAACTGGAAATGGGATTACATTGCCCATTTTTACAAAAGGTGGAAGAGTTAAGTTGTAGAAATTATATGGTAGGAACTGTCAAGTTACCTGACAAAATTTCAGAATGGAGTATTAACAGGTTGGTTGTGAGACACAGAAAGCAAGAGTTAGCATGAGTTTACTAAAAACAAATCTCCCACACAGTACTCTCTTTAGGCTTTTTGGATAAGGTAACTCAATTTGTGGGAAATAACAGATAAGCAGTGTTTCTAAATTTTCGGGATGATAAGAATTATTTTTAAATAAACGGATTATTAGGCCTTCCTTTTGGAAATTCCGATTTAGTTGGGCAGATTTGGTACCTAAGAATCTATAAGTGCCTCAGTGATTCTCATCAGTGTATTCTAACTTCTGTGTTATGTTTGAAAGGTCTTTCCTGAAGACCTGTGTCTGAATCCTAGCTCTGCCACTATGAGCTGGTTGGCTTTGAGAAAGTCACGTAAATAGCTAGGTCTCAGTTGTCTACTCTATAAATAAAGAAGTTGAAGCAGACTCTGGAGAAATGTGGGCTGCAAGAAAGGAGAGCATCAAACAGGGGCGATGAGCAGTGAACTCCAGGAGGTTCTGTAAGAAGGGCCATGGCCCTCTATACTTGGCGATCTGTCTTCAGGGCACCTTGAGATGAAAACACAATTTGAAAAACTGCCAATACAGTGGATGACAGGTGTCAAAATTCACAAAGAACCTTGTATGCTGCAATAGCATACAACACCAAGAGGAGTGAATTTAACAGAAATAAATGTGAGGCTCCTGCACATGAAAGGTTAAAATTAATTGTAAACCTGGAAAAAATGGCGAGACTAGGCATAAGAACAGTCCCTGTGAAAATAACTGAACTCCTTTTGTTTTCTACAAACTCAATATGACCTTGTTGTGCATTAAAGAATTTTAAAAGGCAGAACCGTCCTAGGCTGCATTAATTGAGGTATAAAGTTTAAATTAAGAGTCTATGGTTTCACTCTCCTCATGCTGTCAGACCCTATTTGGAGCATCGACTTAGTTCTGGAAATCATGTTTGAACATTAACAAATTCAAGAATACTCACGAATTTAGGAATACCCCAAATATTCTTACTGGCAAGTGAAGAGTCTTAGCAGCCACATCCTGTGAGGGACAGTTGACACAACAAGAACATTTAGCTTGGAGAAGAGAAAAGCTGGTGGGGAGATGCATGCTAGCTTTCTAGATATGCAATGAGTCTGTGCAGCTGCAGTGGGAAGAAGTACTGCCAAAGAGTAGGAGGAACAGGAAGGAAGATTTGGGCTCAACATAAAGAAGACTTCTGTAACAACACGATCTATTCATTAGTGGAATGGAAGCTGCATAAAGTAACTGCAAATGACTGTGCGAAGAATGGGAAAGGCAATAGCTCCAAGAACAGCTCCAAGAACATTCAAACACATCATGAAGATCGCAGAGGTATGCACATAACAGCTGGGCGATGAGGAGTGGGTAGTAGATGCTGGATAAAGAAAACAGCATGGAGGAACGGTGTTATATTAGAAAGAGCCCCCAATGCTGGGTAGTCAGTTGCTAATACAGTATTTGAGGCGGACCAGGCATCAGAGAACACATACTAACATTGCACAGTTGACCCTTAAACAACGTGGGAGTTTATGGGCGCCAGCACCCTCCCCCACACAGTCAAAAATCCATGTACAACTTTTGACTTTCCAAGAACTTAACTACTAATAGCCTACTGTTGACTGGAAGCCTTACTGATAACATAAACAGCTGATTAACACAAATTTTGCACGTTAGATTATTATAGACTATATTTTAACAATAATGTAAGCTAGAGAAATGAAAATGTTAAGAAACTCAAAAGAGAAAATACATTAACAGTATTTACTGAAAAAAATCTGCATAGAAGTGGACCCACTTAGTTCAAACCTGTGTTGTTCAAGGGTCAAGTGTGGTCAAATAACTTCATAACAAAGCCTATCAGCTTAGGTCTCATGGCCTCTGGAACCCAAGTAAATGCCAGGCCTTCTGGAACAGCTTTGAGAACACAGATCTAGCAGAGATCTCACCCTGGTGGCCCTCAGGGCCAACTTCACCTCTAGTCTAGACTTGTTTAGTTGGTACAGTGTTTGAAAAATAATTTATTTAGAGCTGTTTATTTATGAGGGCATGGATGCTCCACTCCTGTCTTCGCTTCCAACTGTCATACACAGTATCCAGCTGGCTCCTCATATTAATGTTTCTTGCTTGGCCCCTGAGGGTGGCTGATTTTGTCATTCTTGGTATAGAGCTGTGTATGATCTTCAAATTGGGTAATGTGTACCTCCGGGGAATGCAAAGACTTCTAGAGATATGCAGGCTCATATATTTAAAAAAAAATCAATTTCTAGATTTGAGATTTTTAACATCTATGTGTACTTTTAAAAAAATAAGCCTGCTTGAGAATAAACTTACGGTTGGCTAGTTCTCCCTTCTCAATTTCTTTTCATAACTGCTCTTCTCCTACTTTACAAAAGGAAATACAATTCTCACTTATCAACCAATAACCTTATTATGATGCATGAGATGAGGTGAGAAACCACCCAAGACAGCAAAAGGGACATTTGATAATGTGGAACTCTTGAGAAGAGTCTTGAGAAACTAAAGGAGGGAGCATCGTATTTCATCTAGGTCCGAAGCATATACAAGGTTCCATGCCTTATCTATTATCTTCCTCCTTCCTTCCTTCCCTCCCTCCCTCCCTCCTTTCCTTTCTTTCTTCTATTTCTATTTCTCTCTTCCTCTCTCCCCCCTCTGCTCCCTCCTTCCCTCCCTTCCTGCCTTTCTTCCCTTCTCTTCCTTCTTTTCTCTGTCCAGCCATTTTAGAATTAAAATTAAAAAGTGAGATGGTCATCACAGAAAGGATAATATCATGTTTATTTAAATTAAAAAAATAAAGTCAGACTTTTTCTGACCAAATAAAAGTCTGGCTGACTAAGCTAATTTTACTTGACAATGAAGGCTGTTTTTGTACATTATACTTGTATGTAACTTATGTATTACATATTTATGTATGAGATATAATATGTCTGAAAACATATCCTTCGTAATTAAACTTGTGACAAAATTGTTAATGTTACCTTAAAAATATATGAGGAAAAATGTATGAGAGAGGTACACAGTTTCTTAAAAAAAATTTAAGGGGTACTCAAGCAAAAAAGTTTGAAGACCATAGGTCTGGAAGATCCGCGGTATTCTGAGCTGCTCTTGTAGGGCAAACCCGATCAGTAGGCATCTGCCTGGCCGGACTGGTTTGGGGTCCTTTCCATAAATATCTGCTCAGAAGGGCAAATCTAAAGATGACGAAGCCTGTGGCCCCACCCTCCTTCCCACCACCCTGAGGGCATCTGAAGCAATCAGGCTTTTGCTGAATCACTGAGGTTACCAGTTGATATAATGTAAGCCCCTAACTCAGCCTGGACTTTGGGCCACGTGGAACCCCGCTGCGGGTGAGCTGTATAGTCTGAGAACTCCCTGATACTTATTAGAACAGCAGAGGACAGGATGCTCCAAGGGGCCCCTCAGAGAAGCAGTAATGTTCTAGAATGGCAAGAAATATTAGAAATAGAGCCTCAGAAGTGGGCTAATAAAATGTTTACAGACTGGTCTGCAATTCTGACAGGAGTGTCATGATTCATCTTGGGAGAGATTTTGTGAGATTTTAGTGTTGGAAGGGTACTCTGACGCTAGTTACCATAACGTTCCCATTTTACAGATGAAGAAATGGAGGCCCATTAAGACCGGCTGGCCCAGGGTCATACAGTGGGTTTGTGACAGGGCCAGAGGCTAGTACCTGATATCTCAGCTCCCTGCCTAATGCTCCTTCTCCAACATCATGCTGTATGTCATTTTTCTTTAAACTCAGGCCCTACCTGTGAGTTCTACAAACTAGAGCTTTTAGGTTTGATGACTGCTTCAAATTGACTACTCAACTAGGTCAAACTGAATACATGACTCAATTCGAGATGTCATTTTTATTAATGATTTAGGACAAAGGTTCCAAATTTGTCGGACTCATAGAATCTTGCTGAAGTTTCCGTTTTCTGGGAACCACTAAAGCAGGACTGGAGTAGGACCTGGAGGCTTGACGGTGATGGTGCACAGAGACAGTAAAACCTATAGGACACAATCTAGTTTTGGCTTCACACTGTCTTGCTGCTGCAGCTGCTCCATTCTACCCCTGGGGGGTGCTGAGGTTAGTGTAGCAACTCGTGGTGCTCTAAGTTTCAGAAGTGGTATTTTAGGGCCAACAGTGCCCTCCTAAACAGGACAAAGAGTTTCAGCAGCCGTCATTCTGTGGTATGAGTAAGTGCAACCTGGCATATGAACCCAGTGGTCCTGGACCCAAATGTTTTCAGGGGTCCTTGATCTGAGGGCCATTTTATACAGGTGGGTTTATGGTGCTTGGCATGAAGGTCTCCACAGGGCGAGGCAGGCATGGCAGTGCCTTAGCGTCCACAAACCACAGTGATACATAACGCCAACTTCCGTGCTGGAGCCGCAGGGCTGCTGCTATGGAGTTCCACTACTGGCCTTGAGACTCATAACCTGGCTCCCAAGTGCTCTCCCTATAGGAAGGTCTTTCTGTAGTGAACTATATAGTACCCACTGTGGGACTGACAGTTGTAAAACCCAGGTCCAGAGACGAGTCACACACTGTCCCGCTCAGAATAAATGGAATAACAGAGGCACATTCTACATGGGAAATCAATTTCACAAACATAAAACTTTCGGTGAATAGGGTGAGAATATTTATTGGTCTATAAAATGGAAAGTCAAAAATCAAATGTATCATTCAAAGAAATTCAGCCTTCAAAAACCGATTTCCCAGCAGGTCATCTGAAAGCTTAGAATGATATCAATTTCTTTGTTCTGGGCACACAGCACACCCACAACCTCTTTAACAGGAGGACAGTACCTTTTGCTTTAAGATATCCACCGGCGTCTGATGGGCCTTTAGCTTCTTATTTTTAAGAAGCACTTTCCTTCTAAGTTGGTCAGGCGAGGGAAGCATTGGATCATCTGAGAAGTCACTCTCAAATAAGAATTTAGTCACCAGTTTTTCTCCAAACACAGTCTAAAGGGAATAAAAGAAAAAGCATAATCAATGCCTTTTATCTATACTTGAATTATTCAACTGGAAATTTCAGCCCAGTTGAATTGTTTTAAAAATCCTAGGAAGAGGAAATAGGAAATAAGTTGTGTCCCTCCTCCTCCCAGAAAGCTGTTCATGAAGGTCTCTGAGTGACAACGGTGAATCTCCTGATGCAGAGGGACCGACAGTGGGTCCCTCACATCTGTGTTTGCTACCAGTTTATTGAGATGATTGCAGTTTGGGTGCTACAGAATGTCACCACTGTGGTTAATTTCATAAAAGGAAGTCTTTTCTTGAAAATATTTCATAATGAGACAAGAGTAACTATGAAAATCTTTTATATTATATAGAATTCACACTTTATATCATAAAAAAAGTAGTTACAAGAGTATTTCTAAGTTTTGTATTTTTCTTTTTAAAAAAGTGTCCTAAAATTTCTGATTTCTTCTGTTTATAGTACTTCACTGTTACCAGATGATAATGATGATGACAACGATGATAAAAATTACGTTTAATCTGTTTCTATATGATAAGGGTAGTGTTTAAATATTGAGTAAGTCATTGAGTTTTAGACAAATTTGTGTTCTGGAAAGAGCTTTTCAAAAACACACGTCTAAACACATTGCTATCATGATGTGATTTTGTTGTAGGAAACTGTGTGTTATGATAAAAACTCATATATGTACATTTAAGAAACTTAGATTTTCTACGGGTTAAAAAAATCATCCAAATGAAGAGTTTTAGTGGCATTTGAACTCACCTGTTAAAAGATAATACCTTCTCAATAAGTTTCTGAGAAAAACTGATTGATACCAGGAAATACACCACTTTTCTAGCCAAATATCAACAAAAACCTTTGCATCATTAATGGAATTGAGAAATGAATACCATAATTTGGCAAGTGCACCTACTAACACCCCTTTTCCATCTGGATACATGCATATTTGTAAGGTATCTTTATTAGCTACTGTAGCTATTAAGACCAAATACAGAAATAATAAACTATTAAACCAGACATCTAAGTCATTGATCACAAAGTTTAAACCAAAAATTTCAAACATAATGAAGCATATTTGATCATATTACTGTCATTAAAAATTTAGATAATAAATTTACTTAAAATTTTTTATGAGCAAGGTTTTTTCTACTATTAATAAATAATAGTATTAAAAATTACTTTTTACTTCATCACATTTATATAATTCTCTTTTATAGTCTACTTTTGCATGTTTTAATTAATGTATAAAATATATTAATAAGTAGGATATATATAATTTAGAAATAAGTCAGTAAACGCACAGTAGGAATACAAGCAATAGTTTTTACTGTTAGGAGTATACAATCAAGTTTAGAGACCATTACTATAAATGATGGCAAAGGAAAGGCTAATTAGTTTTGCTGGCATTAGTATCTGGGGACATTTCCCGCTGGCCATGTCCCTCCCTCCCCTTGAGATCTATGTTTCCACAAAGGCCTCTACCAGTGGAGGAAGGGGGAAGTATAAGGGAATATCTGCCCCCAAATCTACCTGCATTATAGTTTCTTTGTATAAGGAAGGGCTGGGTGTTAACATAGCAACTGTTTTGGCCACTCTCAGCAATTTGTCAATTTACCTGTGGTGTGGGCCACAAGAAGATTTGACTTATTTGCCCCGAGATATTTTCAGCTTTTCCAAAAACCGACAGGTAACATCCTGGCATCTCTGATTTGTGGTTACAGAAGCACTGGAGAGTTGGTCTCTCCTTATTTCCTAAGACTTTCTGGAAATGGTCAGGAGACTACAGAACAGTGCTTCTATTGCTCCAGCTGAAAAGGCAGACTGTCAAGGAGAGAGTCCAAGCTCCCAGGGCACCCCCATTTCTCAGGTCTAAGGGACCTTAACTGTATGTGCTTCACAGCTCAGGTCTAGCTGTGGTGTGGTCCACGGTGGTCCCATATAAAACTCAACAATCTCAAGACAAAGGCCAAGATACCATTCTGCCTCTTAGCTAAAAGCTTACCTTAAAAATTTCGGCCATTTTTCGTTGCTGAGGCAATGAACAGTGGTTCTCAATTGATATGATGATTGGCAGGTCAGAGTTGATGAAGGCACTGCGATCAATGGCTTCAACCACTTCCTATAAGAGCCAAAACAGCTCATTAAGTATCTCACTAGATATCTGTACCGGATGTCAGAAGGCAAGGTACTTATAGCCAGAGCAAGCACTGGAATGTTGTTTTCATAAGACTCTGACCAAAGTGACTTTTATCTTTTCAAATGTATTTTCAAATTAAGCAAGAAGGTAAAGCTATTTTCCATAAAGACATTAAGCTGTTCAGATAGATTTTTGTTCACATACTATGAAGAAGAGCTATCAGTATGCTGAATTTAACAAACCAATACATGTACATTGAGTATACTGTAGGTAAAAGACACTGTTTTAGATACAGCATCAAAAATAGTGAGGCACAGACACTTTCCTGTTCTCAAGGAGTTTATAATCTACTTGGGGTAATAAGACATCTATCACATATATTTATGTGTGCATGTAAACACAGTTATCAACTCCTCCTCCTCTCGATATAGAGTACAAGAGTTTTAAGAGAGCTGAATAGGAAAATTAAAGAAAAAAATGCATTTTAGACATCATTTCCACATATAAGACAGAAGTAATAATATTCTTTCCCAGGCCAGCCACAGTTCAGAGAAAAATGATGTTACACAGCCAAAGGCCCTTCTATATGGGGATAGTAACTGCATAATAAACTAATAAACTACCTAGAATTTGAAACAACAATCCAATGAGATCAGTCTTCCTGGGTGATCAACTCTCCAGGTGGAACCAATTCTCATTACTTTATAATGTTAATTATCTAATCATCTCTTAACACATGATGTTGGCCTTTGTCAAGGGGATACCAAGACAAATGATCTAGCAAGAGAATAGGCGCTGCCTTTTATATATCATCCTATGATATAAAATTTGCATCAACAGTATTACCTGAAAACTAATTTAAGGTAATGGTTACTAAACTTCGGTTGAATGACAATCTGAGAGTTCTAGATCAACTCCCAGAAAAAACAAATATGCCTGTACACCCTATGCAACACTGTAAACAATTTTGGGAACTCTTCAGAACTAGGATAACAAGTTCCCCCTACCCCCACCTAAGGTATAATTTGGTAGAGTCACTGATTTAAATGACAAATAAAGATAATGACTCTTTGTGGTTTGATTTAAAGAAAGTTATTACCTTGGAAGGGAGGTAAAGAAAGTATTACCTTGAAGGGGATCTTGGTTGTCAGTGTGTGTCCATGGTAAATGATGGGCATCCCATCATCTCCATCCCAGCAGTCCAACTCTACGCTCCTGCAGCCTTGCAAGAGAACCTGTGTGATCAGTGAAGGAATCCACTCCGATGAGCAAATGGAGATAAAGCCTTAAACCCAGCATGTGATTCTACATATCAGTGTTCAAATTGAGGACTAAAGCCAAGAACATAAGATCTAAATATGTATTGCATTTTGGCCAAAGGCCACAATTAATCAGGGGTGGGGTAGGGGTAGAACAGATTAAGATGGAAAGAGTGCTTACCAGAGCTTAATATCACTGGAAAGTAAAATTTGATAGCAAAAATATTTGACCATTTTCCCAGCAACTTTGGTTCCTCAGGGGACTTATATGTACATGGTACATGCTAAAATGAGAGAGCCAGGCCAGTGCTCTATCTGGGCAGATGTCAGTGGAGGTGATGCCATAGACCAAGGGGAATGAGGCCACTGATTCCTTAATTGTCCAAACATTAAATGAAACCAATCAGGATAAAATCTCCTCCAGATTTAGATCAAAATTCTGCCACTTGCCACTGGCTAAAACATTTGCTATGAACATGTAACATGAAAGAAGAGTAGAAGCAAGTAATTTATCAAAGATCTGCCTTGCTGTCTAATCTTAAAATGCTATGTAGAGCAGAGATGGCAAGTAATTATGAACTCGCCTCTCCCACACCCTTAGCAGATATCAGTAATCAATCACAGTGTACTTGTTCCCTAAGCTTTGATAAGTTATTTCCCAACTTCTTCAGCAAAGTGCTCCAGGAAACTACCAAGGAATCAGATGAGATGATACCTATTTGCTATCCTGGATCTACAGTTGGAAGCAGAGCTCCTGACACACTTGCCTGAGTTGTAGCTCTGTAACTTTGCTTGAAGCCTCTTTCTCCATTGAATCTATCTGAAGACTATCTTAAAAGATTACCATAAAAGATTACCATGTATTGAAAGGGTAACCCAAAGCAAGATATATCTGTGGAGGGCCAATCGTATCAAGAGGAAGATATATCTGTGAATGGGCCAATCCACTGATTTAAGAAGCCATGTAACTATTACTCTGTGACAGTAATTCAATACTGGGGGCCAGCGGCCACAAGAGTTGCTACAACAAAACTCGGATAGTGGAATCCCTCTTCTTCTAGTATTGTTGTATGAAATACTTGCTATATTCTTCCCATTGCCCAGTAAGCAGTACTCAGTGCTCCTGGATGACCAGTCTTCCCAGGTAAAACTGATTCTGTGACCTAGAATCCTAAAGCTATCAGCCCCTTCCAGCAGATAGAGCTTCTAGAGGTATGTTGCTTTGGGCTGAAAATTGTGTAATGTGACAGCTGCTTCATCTCTGTAGCGAGCCTGCCACACTGGGAAGATCATTCACCAATTGGCAGCAGATGAGATGGTTTTTCAGCGTGAACAGACTAAAGATCTTAATCAAAGTCTGCATGACCTTAAGGCTTCCATATATGGATAGAAAAGGAAAACCACAGCTAAAAATTCCAGATGAGAACAGGGCTTTTTCTCTTTTCTTTTGCTCCATAGAGTAATGTTAGGAGGTAATTAGACAGGCTGAGGGAGAGAGGTGAGTGGTAAGAAATAAAATTAAAGAGACAGTCATACTGGGTTTAATCACGTCTGTGAGTCTATCTGAGCACTTCTTTTTGCTTATTCAAAAACTGTGACAATCTCTACTTGTGTAATATTAAGAAGTTAAAACAAAAACTCTGAAGTAGAAATAAAAATTAGAGGACACTGGTTGTTGTTTATTTTCTTGAGAGAAATTCTCTCTCTCTCTCTCCCCCTCCCTCCCTCCACCACCCGCTCCATTTTTCTTCCCTAGAACAATGGGTTTCAAACTTTTTAAACTTTGGAATCTGTGCAAAAGCAGGGCCAATACATAAAGCACATAAAAGAGCAGGACTTCAGCTGCAGTGGCAACAGGTTATGAGACCCTTTTCACTCTAAGGCATGCTTATCTCACTGTCAGAAGATGAGCACTCCTATTTTGAAAATCATTCTCTAAGGACAGCTTTATTTCATAATAAAAGTATATTAGATTTTAGAATTTAAAACATATTTTATACTAGATAAACTTTGGGACAGAAGTAAGACCCATGCTTTAAGGAATATATAGACTAATTTGGAGAACAAAGGAACCTCAAGTCTGCTAGATTTGTATAAGCAATACGATTATAATTTTCACACTTGGAACCCTGCCCCTCGACCCCTCCCATCACACACTTAGCTCCTTCCTGATTATCTTGTCTTGTCAGAGTTCAGAAACAGACAGCATAGACTAGGGAGATGCAGAGAATATAGCAGAGAGGCAACTGACACACAGGTCATTGAGAGTTGGATGTTTAGGTCGAAAGGATGTGTTTTTTCTTGTCCAGAGACCTACTGAGTTCCCCAGGACATCCCCAGGAATTAAGTTACAGGGGCAGTGTGCCTACAGTCTGTGCGGACTTTTTTTTCTTAAGTTGGTTACTATAGGGATGGATTGATTACCTAACAACTGCAAAGCAAAACAAACGATACTTTGGGAATAACTTCACAGAAAGCTGCATTTTCTACTATGCTTTCTCATCACAATATATTGATTTATTTAGCATTTAGGGAAATGATTAGATATTTTCCCATGGGAAAATCTAATTTTAGTAGGAATAAGTCAGACTAACTAGGATCTAAAAGCTATGAGTCTCAAGCAAATACTTTTTTTTTTGGTTGCCCAGAATAAAGGTTAAGCATAGATAGGAAGGAAAAAAACAAAAAGAAGTAAAGAAAACAACTGTACATAAGGCAGCCCACACATCACGTTTCCTCACATTTCACATGTAGTAGGTTCATAAGTTCTTCACAGGAGTCTGGGGTCAGGTTTTTGTGACTTTGGGGGTTATGTAAATAAGGCTTAATGAAAACCACATTCGAAATGGAATTCTCAGTACCTGGCTGTAGAGTTCTACTGAGGATTCGCCTTTGAGCTGATGGCCTGTGAGGTAGGTATTGTGTGAAGATTCAATGTAATAGTAGGAGAGGGGCAGCTGCAATTCTCTAACGTTCTCCTGTGATTCATCATTTTTCGAGGCAAAGTTATCTTTATCCATCAGAAACCTAGAGGAAACAAATTTTCTTAGGACTGTGTTGGAAGAATATATACTCTTAAGTGATGGGCAAAAGATATTTTAAAAGTTACCTTGCAAATCCTTCAAATGACATTAGGCCTTGATGACACATACTAATGCTGGGCTCAAACTTCTGCCAGGGATACAAAAAGAGTGTTATTTAGGTAAAAGAAACTAAGGGGAGAAAAACCACCACATCATTTTTTATAGCTGTTCTGTTTTCATCAGGAAATGTCTAAACCAAATATTTGAACTTATTTAGTTATGTAGTGGTAAGAAGGAGTTTTTTAGTCCAAAAGAAAATATTTATTATAAGTGAGTTTATTATATGAAGCATATTTATTTAAGAGAAAAAAGGAGAGCAAGAGAAAAGAATAAGGCTGATTTATATGAAAACAAATTATATCAGTTTATCCAGGTGAAAATGGGGATATTAATAGCAGCTACCACAGAGTTGGCGAAATGAGATTATTCTCATAGAACATTTAGTATAGTGCTTGTACTCAGTAATATTATATGGTACACTCAGCATGTGAAAATAATCTTACATTTTAAACATTTTCAGTGATCAAATCCAATTGCTGGAGAGCTAATCCACTGAATACCAATCAATTGACAAGGGAGATTGAAAACAGACTAATTCTGCTGCATGTGATAGCCACAATGAACTGTCTCACCCCACTATCTCCTGCTGCCCTCTAGTTGAAGCCATCACCGCATCTTCCCTGGATTACTGTCAAAGCTTCCTACCAGTCTTTCTGCTTCCACTCCTTCCCTAGCAGTTTATTCTCTGGTGAGCCCATGGCGATCTCTTACAAACATGAATCAAATCATATTACTCCCTTGTTCAAAAATTTCCATTAGCTCCCATTTCTCATGGGCTAAAGTCAAACTCTGTACCACGGCCTAAAATGCCTAGATGGTTCGGCCTCTGCTTACCTGTCTGAAAACAGGTCGACCGTTGTCCCTCTAGCTTATGTGGCTACCATTACACAGTCTTTTTTCCCTCATAAACCCTGACCTCGCTCCTGCCTCAGACTTTGAGCTTCCCGTTTCCTGTCTGAAATGTTCTTTCCCCAGACCTTCAATGCCTTTATGCATTCAGCCCAGGTGTCACCTCCTCAGAGTGGCTTCTGCTTAGTCTTCTTAGTTCTCCCGCACCACTCCATCCCCCTACTCTGCTCAATATTTTTTCAGAACCCATTATTACCTGAAATTACATTATATCTTTATTTGTTTACTGTCTGCCTCACACACCCAAATGTAAGCTGCGTTGAGGGCCAGAACTTGATCTGATTTACTACTATATTCTCAGGTCCTGGAACAGAGCCAGGCCCATAGTAGGAGCTAACAAATATTTGTTATATGATTAGAGAAGTTGTAAACCAGACTACTAATTCTATTGCATGTGCTAGAACAATGAGAAGGAATCATGTACTGATTTCTTATAACAGTCACTGAATAAGGGAAGGCTTAAGACCTATGTTAATTATATATTCAAGAAGTACACATATATCATGGATATTCTGGAAAAACCCTCTATTTCTGCCCCAGGCTTAGAGTCTGTGGAAAGAAGTATAGAAAAAATAAATATTCAGTAGAAAGAATTAGAATGGTCAGAGGCTTTACACATATGTGTGCACAGGAAACAGGTACATACCTGGATGATGCTGAGGGTTTCATCGTAAGTACAGTGTTCTCCTTGGCAATTCACTAGAAAGTCATTGAGCTGGAGTATTCCAACCCCAAATACACCCAGGGATGTGCTCTCGACCCCAGTACCATTCGTCACGATACTTGCAGCAGCAATGGCATCAGAGATCTGCCTCTGGTTGTCTGACAGTTGCTGTTTACTTTTAATGAACAACCCCAAATCCGAGACATTTCTGGTTAACAAATCTGAAACAGAACCATCCAAAGAACATGAACAAGCTAGCCAGTATCTTCCACAAAGTTCATTTTAGAGATAATGGTGTTGTGGCATTAGTAAGCTAGAGAAACTCTTCACTAATCTGTCTAAACAAGCCACCAAATTTAGTGTTTATTCCTGGCTTCACATAGTAGAAGGAATAAAAAAATGAATAAATGAATAAATAAAAGAAACTATGAGAAATTGATGACCTTTAAAGCCCATGAGCGTAGGTATTAGATGGGAACTAAATGTACATTTAATTGGGGATTTTAGGCTAAATTTGGACTTTGGTTTTTGAGAATAACTACAACATTTTTATGTTTGCAAAGACAGAAGATGTACCCCTAAAATTAGTTTTTCTGTACTTTAAAAGTATAACTTTAAACATTTGTGTGCAGGTTTCTGCGTGAACATAAGTTTTCAATTCATTTGAGTAAATATCAAGGAATGCAGTTGCTGGATCATATGGCAAAAGTATGTTTAGTTTTGTAAGAAACTGCCAGACTCTCTTCCGAAGTGGCTAGACCATTTTATATTCTTATCAGCAGTGTTCCAGTTGCTCCGCACTGGCACCGGCTTTGGTATGACCGGTCATTTAAATTCTAGCCACTTTGTAAGATACTCTAGCAGTTTCATACGGAGCTAAACAGAGACTTATCATATGATCCAGCAATTGTGTTCCTAGGTGTTTACCCATGAGTTGAAAACTTATGCTCATGCTAAAACCTACAAATATTTACAGCAGCTTTATTACAAAACCCTGGAAACTACCAAGATGTCCTTCCATAGGTGAATTGATAAACTGTTTACATACATCCATACAATGGAATGCTATTCAGCTATGAAAAGAAATGAGGTATCAAGCCATGAAAAGACATGGAGGAATCTTAAATCTATATTGCTAAGTGAAAAAAGCCAACCTGAAAAGGCTACATACTGTATGATTCCAACTATATGACATCCTGGAAAGGGCAATACTATTGAGACAATAAGAAGATCAAGAGTCACCAGGGGTTCCGAAGGAGGGTGGGAAGAATGAAAAGGTGGAGCACAGGGAAATTTTAGGATAGTGAGACTCCTCTATATAATACTGTAATGGTGGATACATGTCATTATACTTATGTCAAAGCCCATAGGATGTATGATCCATAATTATGCATGTTTTATGACTAAAGTTGAAAAAGGTTAATATTTTTAGCTTAAGGACAATACAGGTTTTAAATAATTGAAAAGCAAATACATGAAAGAGGTCAGCTTTTTTGTTTTTGTTTTTTTCCTGTGTTTACAGTTTCCAGCAAGAACAGAAGATAAAAATAATAGGCTTTAAAATGCATGGATGGTGGTGGTAATGGTGGTGGTGACGAGTGGGACAGAAGAACCAGACATTCTGGTTTACATGTTAGGAAAAATGTCCTGGATGCTCAGAGTATTTTCCTGGGGTCACCAAAATTCTCCTTGTTAAAGGGCAGAGAACTCCCACTGTGGGGTGCAGCACGCATGGCCTGTAGGCAGGGAGGAGACTGGCGGTTCACAGCTAGTATGCACCACACACCCAGTGGACATTTGGAAATGGAAATAGACGGGAAAGGGTTTTGGGCTGTCAGAATGACTGGAGGTCTCTGTTGGTTAACGTCCTGGAATACATGGATGGACCTCCAAATGATTAATTTTCTTGTTCTGAATGCCAACGACACCTTGAAATAACTGTCTACACATTTCACCATGTTCCAGGTAGCAGCACACCATGTAGGACAGGTTGAAGGTTTGTATGATTGAATCTCTAACCTTGTTTTTTGATAAAAAGGTCTCAAAGGGAAAGATTAAATTGTTCCACAAACCTAGGTCAGGCTGAAGACCACTGGTGTTTTCATCAATGGTTAGATTGGTGTAGAGTGGGGCCGACTCAGAGCCCGCTCGGTTGCAGGGCACGGCATAGAGGTCAAAGAGATCCTTGAGGTCCTTTCTGCTCCTTACACTGGGCGAGGGATGAAAAGATCTCGCATTTAGTACTGTTATTAAAATGTGGGGCTGACAAAGGGTAAGAAGAAGTCATGTCATACCTGAATGATTTGAACAGCTCAACAAATTCAACAAAACTCATGTTACTGTCTGAAACCATGAAACTCTGAAAGCCTTTCATTCCTCCTTTGATCCGCCCATGCCAGCTGCTGCTGCTCCAAGCACTGCAACAAAGATATGGCCTTAATGGGCAAAATCAGAGCCAATTTTGTCATTCAGCCCCAACAGGCATTCTCTGATTAGCAATATGAGCAAAAAGATGTATTGCAAATGATTTAAGGTGGAAACTATTTTCCACACTCTCTTTATTTCTTTCAAAATTAATCTATATTATGTGAGAAGAAAGAAATTATACATTGAAAGCACTTCATGTTTACAGCCTATTTAATGAGGGCACAAGACTGAGGTTAAAATGCCTGTACTAATCAAAACAGTTCTTTGAAACCACAGGTCAATGAGGAAAAAAGGTAAAGTGTTTTTGAAGAAAAGTCATTTTAAAAAAGAGCCCCAAATTACTCAATCCTAACCTATGGGAAGTTATGCATATTCTTTCCTATATTCTGAATTATAGAAACACACTTAAGAAGAAAGTCTTGAATGTATCACTGTCTTCTTTTTCCTTTTTTAACTAGTTCTGAGATGAAAACAGAGAAAAGCTTTCAATGCTAATGGAAAATGTGAGTCAGAAAAATGTTAGAATGGAAAGAAGCCAACTCTGCCTCGGATTATGTTTGCACCTGCCAAGGCTGTATCTATTCAATATAAAAGTATCAGTCAACCAGATCGAAAATTCAGCCTGGCTGTTTCACAACATTTTTTTATTTTTTACACTAGTTCCCTGTTAGAATAGTATGAGAAATGTTTTGGCGGGTTTTTAGTCAAATCAATGAACGGAATCTTTTTTTCTTTCATTTTTTTGTTTTTGTTTTTTATTTTTCACATT
This sequence comes from Pteropus vampyrus, assembly GCF_000151845.1. NCBI lineage: Eukaryota > Metazoa > Chordata > Mammalia > Chiroptera > Pteropodidae > Pteropus > Pteropus vampyrus. The sequence goes on from NW_011888849.1 coordinate 262,956, forward strand.
AGAAATGTTTCAAATATATAAGAAAGTAGGAGAACATTGTAACGAATAGCCTGTTTACCCTCAATCCTGCTATTTATTCATGGAAGATTATTTTGTGTTGACATCTGAAGGTCATCTCCATTAAAGAAAGAGTATTACGAAAGGACAGATTTCTATACTGTGTAGGCACAGGTTGTTGATCCTCCTCGTGGTGTGGGACACAGAGGGTAGAGGTTCAGGAAGAGGGAAAAGCTCAGATAAAGTGGCCTATCATGTGCATTTAAATAAGTATTCCTTGTCTTCCTTCCTTCTACTTCCGGGTTCAGCCATTGTCTGTAGGCGCTTCTGACTTCAGGGAACTCTACTCGTCCACTCTTTCCCTCCTAAGGCTCAGTCTCGCTTTCCCCTTGAACAGCATTCGGGATGGTTTTTCTCTTCCTGCCCTGTCTTTTCTTTCTGAGAATACTGGGCTCTGGCCCCTGTCCTCTTGTGGGGCTCTGTGATCTTGCATCAGACACATTACTTTCTCTACTTCCCCCTCTCTGAAATGATTTTCCTCCCTCATTCTGTCCTTCCTTTTCCTGCTCATGAGTGACTGAAATAAAGGGAAAGTCTATTCAATCCTAGTTACCTGGCTATTTTATTTACCTGGGAAACTGTATAAGCTGAAATATAATGTAAAGAAATCTGATTCTTTGTAGCTTTTAATTGTGTCACACACCTAAACTTACAGAGAAATTGCAAATGTGATGCAAAGAATTCCCATGCACCCTTGACTCGGTTTCACCAAGTATAGAAATTTGAATGTATAAAGGATAAATTATGTTCATTATTCTCACTGTGAATGAATGTTTCCCTTTAAAAGATAATTTCCTGTAGGGTTCTTAGAGAGAGAGAGAGAGAGAGACAGATAGACAGACAGACAGACAGACGATGTGTGTAATTAATGTCTCTAAAGCTAATGCCTGCACAGAACCATTTCCTCCTCCCACTCCTCTGATAAAGTAGTGTGCCTGCTTTATTTTGGCTCTGTCTGTAACCTCTGCCTTTATTAAACGTTAGTGTGGGGTTCAGAGAGATGGTGTGGCATTCTGATTCTTTTGGAAGGCTTTCGTTTTAATACTATTTTTTCTGAGAGGGTAGATGCTGTTTTAAATCTGTAATTTGCATGGACCTTATAAAATAATTTACTGTAACACCAGCTTTAGAATTATCTAAACATATCTAACTTGCCGTAATATATTCTAGGCATGTATATTTTATATGTGAGAAGAGCATTAAATATATTTCACCCATAAGCCAAGGGGCAAGGAGCTTACTTTAAAACTCAATTTATTCTTCATGTAGGGCAGTGCTATCCAACAGAACTTTCTGCAGTGATAGAAAAGTTCTGTATCTGCATTGTTCAGTACAGTAGTCACCAGCCACTGTGGCTCTGAGACACTTTTAATGTGATTAGTGAGACTAAGGAACTGAATTTTCAATTTCTTTTCATTTTAACTAATTTAAATTTGAATTTAAATAGCCACCCACCACTCCCAGCCCCTCCGCCTCCCCTGCTAGTGGCTACTATTTTGGATAGTGCAGATTTAGAGAATCGCAACCGGGCTACTCCTGACCTTCGAAAGGTTGCTGTGTCAAATAATTAGGAGCAATTCCAGTAACATGAGAAGAAAAGAGTTTAAAATCAGGAAAATTAGGAGCATTAAAAAATTAGCGGTTTTTCAGTTTTCAAAGTAATTGTTAAATCAAAATTAGAGAGAGTCTTTCCACAGAACACTGGAAGAAGACGCCTTCCTACACCACTTAAATAATGTGGAGCGTCCTTCTGTTTTACCATGTTAAGTCCTCACCTGGACGGGCTCTTGTTTGAAGACAGCACAGGGGAGGACACTGGCCTGATGGGAGATGATGTCCCGGAAGCCAAGTTAGGGGACACAGCCGTGGTCAGGGAGTGGGCTCTTCTGGAAGGGAGAGGGTTAGGCAGGCTTGAGATGGCATTTGCCTCTGTGAAAACGACAGACAGAAAACAGACAATGATTTCAATTATACTTTCCCTCAGAGAGCAAATAAAACCAAGATGCTTCTGAACATCTGAGCAAATCAATCTATGCAGATAATTTCTATACATGAAGCATCAAAGTATTCTGATGAATGGACGCATCTGGTGGGTTATCAACCCTAGTTACACATTAGAATCATCTGGGAGCTTAACAAGTATACAGCTGTCCAGTCCCAGCCAGACAGCATCTGAGTCTTTTGGGCAGGGGTGTGGCCAGGGGGATCCAGATTATTTTTTTAAAAGCTCTAATATCCAGCTTGGGTTGAGAATCACTGGTCTAATCCATCAAATTATATCTTGTATGGCTAATATTCCCTGCCAATAATGGCAAGTTAATTAATGAGAATTTTCTACCAAGTATACTGTGCTTTCAGAAATACCTCTTGGGTTCCATCATCTAGCCAAAAACAAAGGTAAATATATTAAACAGATAAAACGTTTTGTGAAGAACGCCCACCATACTTAAATCACAAATTGAAACCAAATGCCATATTTTTTCCCATCAAAACACCAGTCTCAGCTGTGAAAATGCTGCTTTACCTGATTCTTCTTGTTCGTTAGCATCCTGAGGATCAGAGCCACTCCGGCTCCGACACTCTCTGTGCATTTTGGCCTTTCGGGTGGCCATCTCGTCGTCGGTTGCCTCTCCACTCTCACCCTGGGAACACAAAACTCACGATGTTTCTCATTCTGTATTTCTCTCCCACCACTGCATTAGTTCACACAGGTCCCTATTTTTTGACTGACCTGCCTTCAATGCTGCTTCCCCCTGGTGAAGCCAGTAAAGACCTACGTGAAGGCTGACAAAGTATTTTCATGTAATATTATCCCATTTGTTCTTCACTATAAAGCAGCACTCCTCAGGTGAGGGGGCAGACAAGAGGAGGTATCCAACCCCTGGGGACTCCGTGTACAGACAGAATTATAAAGTAGATAAAGTTCGACTTAGGTATCAACGGCCTCCCATATACAAAGAGTAAGACCTTTTCTAGATAACCATGGAGAAAATATATTATCACGTTATAGTGATAATATATAATGAGATATGTAACATAGAGATAAGTATGTATATTTACTGTGATGAAAACATACCAAAATTTACCATCTTAACCATTTTTAAGTGTGCTGCAGAGTAGTGCTAACTATATTATTGTGCAACAGATCTCCAGAACTTTCTCATCCTGTAAAACTAAAACTCTATACCTATTGAAAGACTCCCCCTCTTCCCTTCCCCACCAGGCTCTGACAAACACCATTCTACTTTCTAGGAGTCTGACCACTCTAGGTACCTCATGTAAGTGAAATCATGCAGTATTTGTCTTTTTGTGACTGGCTTATTTCACTTAGGATAATGCCCTCAAGATTTATCCATGTTGTAGCATATGACAGTATTTCCTCCTTTTTTAAGGTTGGATAATATTTCATTGTATGTACATACCACATTAAAAAAATCCTTCATCTGTGGATGGATATTTAGCTTGCTTCTAGTGATAATATATTATAAATTGCTTTCTACAACTAGCAGCTTGGCCCTCTAAGACTTTCATAATCTGATCCCTGTTCCTTTCTAGCCTTTCCTTGCTTACTATAGAGCCCTTGCTCCAGCTTGGAAAAAGAACTCAGAACTACATATGCTTCCCTGAACAAGCCAAATCTTTCATGTCTCTCTGCCGCCTCATCTACTAGGGATACTTTTCCCTGTGTTGACTGTTTGGTAAACTACACATCCGTCAAGATCCATCTGTCAATTTCTCTGTGAAGTCTACCCTGCCAGTCTCAGCTCTGTATCTTCCTTCTCTCTGCTCCCACAGCACTCTGCAGATGGCTTGTCAATGACTGATTTAGTTCTTACTGTTCATTAACACATCTGTGCCCCTTTGTGGACCCTGACTTTTTTCTGGTGTTGACTCAGTTCCTAGCACTAGGTCTGGCACCCTGGAGGTGCTTGGTAAGCCCTTGTATTTCATTTATTCTAGATCTCATCTTGTCCCAAACCAAATGACCTAAGGTCGTTTACGGTGATGTAGACCATACAATGTTCCCGGGTGATTGGGTCTGATGCTTAATACACAAGTTAAGACACTCTACCCTCATAAGGATTTTCTTCTTTTTCTTGGTGGTGCTTATGCCCAAGGTGTTGTTCCTCTGCATGCTGGGCTTCTCGGCACTCTTTGCTGATATCCCAGGGCTGGGGTTTCGAGTACTCCATCGTCTGCCACCAAACAACTCCACAGCATGAGCCAAAGTTGGGCCTTCATACCGTCCATCCTCCTGTAAAGAACCAGATGCTAAACACACAAGGGAACAGCAAGCAATGGGGAAGTAAATAAATTAACGGCTTCCAGTAAATTCCCGAAGGTGGAAAAGCACAGGCAGCCACCAAAGAATAATGATTTGGCCACCCAAGTGGCCCTGTTTTCTGCTAAGACTCCCCATTGGGGATTTCAGCATGTCCTCTAGACCTGGTCACATCCCTGCTGAGTTCCAGTGATGTGTTTTGATAGGGCTTAACAAAAAAAAATTTTCCCTTTCCAGTTTCAGAGATTATACTCCAGAATTAACACTGTAGAAAAGTTCATTAAGACGTACTTTGCAAATTATGGCTTTGGAGGGCTTCAGGGGTGTATTTGTGTGTGTGTGAATCTATTTAAGTAAATTAAGTTCTATTTATCATTGCATTACTCCAGGTGTATTTTCACCTAGTTTGATGCTTGGGACAGTCTGACTTGAAATACAGAGTATTTGGCATACATGACATTCACCTTGGAGGGCTCTGGGGAGTGCATCAAATAGTTGGGCTGCTGGGCTCTTGAGTGACCGATATCCAGGGATAGAGCCCAGGGACTCAGAACACCATTTATATTATGATGCAGTGAGCAATGAAAACATACTCAAGGGGAGGGTGACTGTTTATAACAGCTGCTTCTTGTAAGGCAACTCCCTGTAAGCAGCAGGGATTTAATTATTGAATTAAATATTAATTGTTCAATTAACAATGATTGATAATTCTCTCTGTAAGTCAGGAAAGCCAATTAATAAAACTACAAAAAGTTGTGTATGAATTAAAGATGATATTGATATTTCATAGGTTTAATAAAAGGGCTCTTTTAAAATTAATTCCCATTTACTGTCTTTATTTTCTGCAAACTTTTCAGGTTAGCTCTCCTTTGCAGTTCTGAAGAAGTGCTTGTAAATAGTTTTTCTTTGTTGTAGATAATATGCAAATAATAATGAGGCTTTGTGTGTGTGCATCTACTCCTTCATCCTAAAGTTCAGTGACTATTTGACTTTATAACTTGAGTTGTGACCTTCCTATTCCTGCATCCTGTTACAGATCCCAGGATGCTAAGCAACTTGGATGCTGGATGTGGGAAACCTTTATGCCTATTAATCATTTCTCTTTTCTCTAACCATGCCCCAATTTTGCTTTATCTCTTTCCCACTGGTTATAGTTTTGGGTCTATCAATCAAGGTGGAACATCCCGGACTAATGGTTGGCACAGAATCCAAATAAGCCAGTCAGAATCTCCCTCTCTGGAAGCTGAATCTTGAATGCAGTTATACAGAGAATGAAAATAGTTGATTATTCCAACTGATGCTGAAGAGAGTCCCTGCTAACGAGTCACTACAACTGACTCCAAAATGGAATAAACATTTCATGACACAATTTCATAAACAGGTTTTAATTACCTTTTTGAATAACATTCTGAATCTGAAATTTTGTAAAAATTTTATCAATGGGTGTTAACTAAAACAGCTTAAAAAATTTAATGCCCCTTTATTAAAATTTAAAATTTCTGCTCTGCAAGAGACACTATCAAGAGAATTAGAAGGCAAGCCTCAGAGTGGGAGAAACTATTTGCAAAAGAAACATCTGATAAAAACTGTTATCCAAAATATACTAAGAAATCTTAAAACTCAATAAGAAAACAAACGACTTGATTTAAAAAATGAGCCAAAGACCTTAACAGACACTTCACCAAAGATACACAGATGGCAAGTAAACACAACACCAAGCGTGAACTCTAAGGTAAACTATGGAATTTGGGTGTTTACGATGTGTCCATGTAGGTTCATCCTTTGTAAAAATGTATTGTTCTGGTGAGTGATGTAGATAATGGGGGAGCCCATGCATGTGTGGGGGTGGGAGGTTGGTGGAAAATCTTTATACCTTCCTCTCAATTTTATCAGATGCCTAAAACTCCTCTAAAAAATAAAATCTTTAATAAAAAAAATTAACAGACCCATTACCAACAACATATAAAAGAATCAGCCTCTACTGCTTTGGTTTTTCTAAATTCAGAACATCCCAACATGGGCCAAGCTTTACTCTTAATGATAATCTTTTAGGGCTGAAAAAGGCAGAATGCCTTTGTTTAATCTTTAAAGGTGGCTTTTTGAGAACGAAATTGTAGTTTGAATCATTCTTTCGTTTTATGCAAAACAATAAATTTGTTTGGGATAGGTGAAGAATGTACGTCTTATTTTTAACTTGGGAGGACCATTGTGAGCAAAGACATATTCTCAGTTATAGAAAAAGTTCATGTGGAAGTTGAAGATTAGGAAATTGATCCCTTAAAACGTATTCATGCACTTTGACCTCTTAGCATACCTTTGTATTTTATATCTTGAAGACTGTTAAACTAATCTAATCCTTTGAATAAGTCCTTCTTTTTTTTCTTGAAGACAGCCAGAATCTGTTTCTATTGCTTACAACCAAAGAAGTTTATCTGATAATCCTATATTTAACCTTCTCAGCTTCTGAGAGATTTTTCCAAATACCTAAGATTATGGGTTCTTAGTTTGTCCATGATAACCTTGAGCCAAAGCTTATGATACTAGTCTTTCTTCCACACTCCACATCGTATTCCTACATGGCTTACTTTCTTTTACTTTCCTATATTCCGAGGCTTCATTACAAGTGTCACGATTTCTTCTTGTCTTTGCTTTATCACCTGTTACTATTTCCATTAGATCAATTTACATATACTAGCATTAAAATACTTATATTTGAATGTAACTTCACATAAGGAACTCTGATATCAGAAAGATTTTCTATATAAGCTCTTTCTAAACTGGGGCTGTTAACAGAAGTTTGGAAGAACAGGACTTTTCATAAATTTCCTTAACTTATATATACATTTAAATAGGTGTTTTTTTTTTTTTTTTTTTGTACCTTAGGACTTCTCAGAGCCTTTTTATAAGTCACCAAGAGGGGCATTTAGCATGATGCCTATTTGATCTTTTGTTCTCCAAATACCAAATTAGCATCTTTTGATGTTCCCTGGGACAGTTTGGGATCTATATGATAAGGAAATGATCAGTTCATTGACCTTTTTCACTTTTTATAAAAAAAGAGAAATCTTGGATGTCTGTTTCTAAGACATGCCACCTGTCTTCGTGAGTGGCTCATGTAGAACAATGTTTTAAGGAAGAACATCACCAATATTTTCAGAAGTGACTGAAGTATATGGAGCAGTTTTGCCTTTACGTTGTAACCCCTTGGTTCCATGCAGGGGTAGTGGGATGCTGGGCTGGGGGGAAAGGAGGAGTGTAACTGTTTGCAGCTAGGTAGGACTGAGTCGGCTCCAGGTCACTTCCTGTGTCTTTGCTCCAGCGTTACTTCTTACCTCTTCTCATCTGCTGTTCATGGTTTCAGCTGGTGCTTCCTTCAGCAAAAACTGAAGGTTGATAGGGCAAATGAGAAACCAAGTACACTTTATCGGTTAGTTCAGTTACTTTATGCTATAAGCTTGGGATGGAAACAAATGGAGCAAATAAATCACATAGGCTTTGTGACAGTAACTGTAATTGAGCTTTGGTTTATGGCCAGGTTGAATGGACTGTCACGATTCTACAATGCTGAGGAATGATCGTAATTAAAAACCAATATTCATAATAGCTCCTAAAGACCTTTCTTCCTAGCAGCTGATTGCATTGAAAGCTCCCTGTGGAGTAGATAGGAAGCAGGTATTTTGGTTTACATTTTAGATGAATTAATAAAACTAGCTTTGTGCTGTGTGCAGCATTAGACTAATTGTGCATATAGGCCTATGTGCTTATTAATTAATTAACCAAGTTAGTTATTCAACATATGATCTTACTCATAAGTATTGCACATACATGTGGGAAGGAGAAAGAAGGAGCATTAAATGTGCCTCTACGAACATCTCAGAGGGGAAAAGGATTTTACCTGTCAGAGATATGTTAGGACTGTGAAAAGTATATGAAGTCAGTCATTTTAGTAATTCAAATCACAGTTCTATTTGTTCTGTGACACTAGTAAAAAAGATCATTTTTTCCCTCCAAAAGATAGACAAGAAATTGAAGACTGCGATACGACTCGTTTGACAATGCTATCAACAGTGTCACCTCGTGGTGGGTGTATGATTCAGTTTCCAGGTGATTTCTGCCCTCCTTCCGCCACAAGCATGACTCTGGTTATGCCTGTGTTTCTTCTCGCCGCCTCATTCAGCCAACCTTAGCTGGGGTGTTACAGTGCCTGATAATTTAGGTTTAATGAGAAACTCACTCAGTTTAAACAGCTGACTGTGAGAAACTGCCTCTTATAGACGCTGCCACTATGAACCTGGTTAGGAAGAACTTCATGTATGAGTTATCCAACATTTGGGAAAGTTTCTCTTAACCTTAGAACGTCTAAAATTAGGCAGCAATACAGAGTCAGTTAAATAACTCTCCGAGAGTCACATAGAATATTGGGTGATATAGCAGGATTTGTATTTTCAAGGTATCAGTTAGTCCCTAATTAATAATAAAAGCATTCAGATTACAACGCTTTCAGTGGAAAGTTTGAGTAAGTGAAAATGCTTATATTAATTGGTTTCTTTCCAGATGTGAGAGTAATGATGACCACAGCCACTATTTTCATGCTATGGACCTACTATGAGCCACAATCCTTTATACAGATGAGTTTACATTATGGCTTTACACATATTAACTCAATTAAACCTCACAGTCACTCTATGAATAGGTATCATTGTTATTTTCATTTTATAGATAAGAAACTGAGCACAGAGGGGTTAGATAAAAGCTGCCTACTATCATTCAGGGAGGAAGTGCCAGAGCTGGGAGAATGAATTCCAGTGGTCTACTTGCCAAGTGTGTTTTTATGAGATTTAGATCTTGAGAATTATGCTAGTGAGGAGAGAGGGAAGGTTGTACCCCTTACCTGATAGAGGCTGACGTATTGTTTCCGTAGCCACTGCTGCCTTTGGTCAGGGAACTTCCTCATCTTTCTCACAGCTCTAGTGAGTTCCAATAATCCGCTGAAGAGCATTTTAGCTGTGTGCTTTGGTGCCACAAAATGCAATAATCTATTGTCCGTGGTCTGAAGCCCATAGAGCAGTGTCACACCAGTCTCTGAGAGAAACATGCTACTCAGTTTGTTCTGAACACACACAGTGTGTATATCAATGCTAGGGTGTCCCATGTACACAGCCTTTGCTGAAAACAGATCCAAGACTCCCTCTACCAGGCCACTTAATCCAGCATTGCACAGTAACGGGAATTTACCAGGCTCGGATGTGTTACTAAGCACACCAAGTTTTGCTTTAGCACTGGCTGGGGAGGCAGTGGTGGGCTTTATCCAGGTCAAGGTGCTATTGTCAGGCTGAAGCTGGAGGAAGCAGCGGGCAGAGAGGTGTGTGTCCTGGTCATAGTGGATAACCGTGGCTCCCTGCAGTAGAAACTGGTGCACATCAGCTCGGATGGACAGGACATACCACGGGATGAGCTCTGTCCCATGGTCAAAGGCCTTCTGCGGTTCTTCTAATCCGTGAGGATCCCATTCTTTCGGCTGCTCAAAAATGTCATTTTCAGAATCCAACAAATCTCCAATTATAAACCTGATGGAAAGAGATACAAATTTTGTCTGTCTTATAATCAGAAGTGAGAATGACACAAAACCTTTCACTCACACTGGACATCTCTTCATTTCACTATGAATTCAAATTAGCACAGCAAATATAAAATGCTAAAAGTTACAGAGTAATTTTTTATAGCTATATTTTAAAACCTGATATTTATCAATATGTCTGACCATAGGAATAAGGGAAAAAACTCCTGGATCAGTTAATGTATTTTTAACAGCAACAACAATAATGCTCATTATGTATTAGTTTTCTCTCGTGTCAGGAACTGTTAAATACTTTATATACATTCTTGCTCTTAATTCAACCTACTAGCAAAGTAAGTCTTCTTAGTTTTTTTTTTTTTTTTTAACCAATGAGGATACCTGAGGTATAGAAGGGGTAATTTGCTCCAGGTTACCCAGCTCAGAAGAGGCCTACCCAAGGCAGGATTCTGGTCTGACTTTTTAGCCTTGGATCTTCATCACTAGATTTGTTTGCCTTCTACTTAATCATGAACAAAAGGTCATGACCTGAACACACTGGGGCAAAAATAGGCAAAACAAGACTTGATAAGCTGGTCTGAGAAGGGCCTCTGTTAAAAGTAAAATACAATTAGTCCAAAGGTACTCGCTGGGAAATAGTCATGGTGGCCAGAGGAGCAAGAGCCACTCTCCTTGATTCAACATTATAGATATCCATTGGGTGTGTGTGCACGCGTGTGCAAGCACATGTGCACATAAAGGACTTGTCTGCTTGGAACATTTAACAAGTTGCTTTCCCTGAGTCAGGAACCTGGATTACTAGGGCTAGAAGGATCTGGGGGAAGGCAAGGGAGACACTATTGTTTCCTTTCTATCTGGCCACCTTGGTAGGAATGTGCCCAAGAGAGACTCAATCTCTTCAAAGCATGAGGAATTGTTAGTAAGATCAAGGTTTCTGTTGTTTGATCCATAGACATTACTAGCAAAGTGGTGAATAAAACTGAGAAGGAGCTGGTCCATACATCCCTGGGAAGAAATGTTCCCATCGTCTTGAGGCACCTGGGCAGCCTTCTGCCTCTTGGCAAGGCATGAGCAGCAGCACTGGGCTCCTTGGACTCTCAGTCTAGATCCTGGTCCCTGAGCAAGATCCCACTCCTGCTTTCAAACAGCAGGTTCTTCCTCCTTGCCTCACATAAATAGATATCCTTAAAAAAGAAAAGAAATCTATAGGAGATCTCACAACTCGGATGGTCAGAATATCCTTTTTAGATAACGCACACTGGAAACAACCCAAATGTCCAGCAACAACAGAATGTATAATTAAAATTTGATGTATTGGTACAATGTAATTCTGCACAGCAGTGAAAATGAATACACAAGAGCTAACCACATGCAACAACATGGACAAATATTAAGCTAGACACACCAGAATACATACTGTATGATGATATTTATGTAAATGTAAATTTCAAAACCAGGCAAAACTATATCATGTAGAAATGCATAATAGTGGTAAAAATATAAAAAGCAGGCTATAGTATCGTAAAATTCACAGTAGTGAATTTTTATCTAGGGTGAAAGGTAATGACATAATTGAGAAGGGTCCTGGCAATGTTTTCACTCTGGATAGTAGTTATGTATGCATTTATCTGACAATGATTCAAATACATTATTTTTAAAAACTTTTAATTTAGAATAGTTTTAGACTTTTAGAGATGTTGCAAAGATAGTATAGCTCACATCCAGTTTTCCCTATTAACATCTTATATTAGGATGGTATATTTGACACAATTCATGAACAACACTGATACATTATCATTAATGAAAGTCCATACTCTATTTAGATTTCCTTAGTTTTTTTACCCACGTCTTTTCTCTGTTCCAGGATCCCATCCAGGATACCAGATTACATTTAGCTGTCACGTTTCTTTAGGCTCCTCTTAAAGCTGATGTTTTCTCTGACTTTCCTTATTTTTGAGATCTTGACAGTTTTGAGGAGTACTGGTCAGATATTTTGTAGAATGTCCCTCAATCAGATTTTGCCTGACATTTTTCTCATAATTACACTGGGCTTATGGGTTCTGGGTAGGAACACCACAGAAGTAGAGTGTCATTTTCATCACATCATATGCAGGGAACATACTATGAACATGACTTATTCCTGTTGATGCTTACCTGGCTGAAGTAGTGTTGGTCATGTCCCACTGTAAAGTTTCTTTTTCTTTTAAAACTCCTATCTATACTGTCCTCTTGGGAAGGAAGTCATTATGCACAGACCATATTTAAGGAGTAAGGAGTTATGCTCTACCTCCTAGAGGGTGGAGTATCTAATAAGTTACTTGGAATTCCTCTGCATGGGAGACTTATCTCTTCTCCCCCATTTGTTTATTTATCATTATGTATATGAACTAATGGATAATTATTTAATACTTTGGGTTATAATGTGATGCTACTTTATTTTGTTGCTCATATTGTGCCAGTGTTCGCCATGGGGATTTTTTTTTCAGTTGGCTCATATTTTGTTAACGTAACTCCATCATTGCATTTTTTTTTTTTCTTTTAAGCACTTCTTTACTTTCTGGCACAAGATGTCCCAGGTTTGTCTTTCTGGCACAAGATGTTTCATGTCCCAGTCTTAGAATCAGCCATTTCTCCAAGGAGCTTGCTTTCTTTTATTGAAGAATATTATTAGAAATCAAGATCTGGTTGCTAGGTACAAAAATACATTCTATTTTATGCACTTAATTTTACATTTAAACATAAAAGAGAAGAAAGGAAAAAATCCTTTGTGTCTAACTTAACTCCATCCCTCTGAAATTGCTCTCAGTAACAATGGAAAACCAATTCTATGTCCTCCTCTGCAATATTTACGTCTATGATTCAAACGTATAGCACAGTGATTAGGAACATGCCCTCTAGAGTTACCCTGGGTTTAATGCCTAGCTCTACCACCTATTTGCTGTATCACCTAGTCAAATCACCTGTCTCTGAGCTTCACTTTACTTATCAGTTAACAGCCAAAAGACAATATCCATTTCACAGAGTAATGGTGAAGTTCAAATAAGATGATACTTGTAAAGCACTCAGCATGGCATCTGGCTCAGTAGAGCATACCACTACAATGAAATACTGGAAGACTGAGGTTTCATCCCTTCCACGTATCCTTCCCTGCTTCCTTTCCCCTAGGCTGAATCAGCCCAGCTTTTTGTTTAGAAGGGCTTTCTTTGGGTCTGCATCCAAGCCCTTTACTCTTTTTAGTTCCTTTCTCTGGAATCATTTGCACATTCTCCATGTTATACTTCTTGTTGTTTTTGTTGTTTTTTTTAAGGAAAAAAAGGATTCAATTGGTGCCAGTACCCATGAAATACAACATGTTAACTGAACATAGAATTTCTGATTTTAATTTAGCAAGAGAAATGATGTTTCCCGCATTCTGTTTAATATGAGTTCTGTGCTAAATCAAGTATTTTCCAGTGAAAAACTACAAGCATTATGAAAAACAGTGTCTGGACAGAAAAATTATGAGGCTTTTCTGGAGCCCATGTCTGCTGCTCAGAGATGATGTAAGCTGGGAGAGAGCAGACACTGTCTTTCTTAGCATCAGTTTCTAATTTAGAACACAAAGAACTAATGGTCGGTGTTAACAATTCCATTAAAAAGCATTCTTCCAGGGACTAATGCCCAAAATAAAATTGACAACTGTTTGTAATGAAATAAATTCCTTTCAAGAAAGAAACTAGTAGCTTTGTCTCTCAGATCATATAGTGAATTTTATGCACTTCTGTGCCTGATTCTCTCAGAAAACAAGTTGCTGTGGGTTTACAAGAAGCAATAATGTGGAACTTAAAGGGTTATTTAGGAACTAAATAATATTAACCAAAGGTCAAAAATGTGATTTACCAGCAAGAAACTACCTTGTCACACTTAAGTCATATGCCTTAAGGCGAGGACCAAAGAGTGAAAGAGAAGGAAAGTCTGTATACAACCCTCAAAAGGGTTCTGCAGCATCCTTCAGTTAGAAACTATAAATTGACAGATAAACATTTTTCTAATGTTCCCTGATGAAAATCCTCTATTAAAGGACAAGTGGGCGATTTATCAGCCTAGTTATGTATTTTCTTAATAATGGTTCATTACTTCCTACAAAGTTAATAGGATTACATGAACATGATTCATCAAATGATAAACCTAAATTTAATTCTGTATGATAGAAGAAAATGAACAGTTTTTTGAAGGACTTGCTATAGCTGTTTCCTGTAATAAAATTCGGTTTTAATCTTGCTTCTGGCAAATTCTTGCTTTTAATTAACATAGCACTTTCCTCAACTACAGGCAGCTTCTAAATCATATCTGGGTAGTCTGTGGACTTCAGAGCCAGCCTGCCTGGGGTTAAATCCTGGCCCTGTTAGGGGTGAGACCCTGAGTAAAATGAAAGTGTTGTGAGGATTAAGTAATTTAACATATGTAAAGTATTTGAGATAGTGTTTGTTTAAAAGTAGGCTCTCAAATAATAATAGCATGTTAAATATTACTAATATTATTGTCCGGATTGCATTTCCAATGTCAGTATGGGGCTCTAGATCAAGAATGGATTTCCAAGTCCTGGCAGATGGTCCTGGAACCAATGCTAGCTGACCTGGTTTCAGTCAATTCTATTAAACACTCCCACTCCCACCTTGTGTGTTCAGTGCTTCATTTCAGAGTTGCAATCTATTAAGGAAAGTATTATTGGTACTGAGACACATGGGTTTCAATGTGAGGATTTCAATATAGCTTCATAGGTTTCGTAAAAAAAAAAAATTTGCATTTTTTGAGCTTCCCCCCAACCGTGCCCCCTTCTAAGAGTGCGTAGAAGCAGGGTCTGGAGAATGGGAAGTGGAAGAGAAATGTCCTTGGGATGTAGATGACAAAACACTTGGGAAGAGCATAAGGGAATAAGCAGAAAATTAGGAATAAAAATTTCATGAGAGGTGATAGGATGAGGTAAGAAATTTATCACTTGAAAGAACCCCTAGCCAAAGGAAAGGATGGTAAAAGGAAAGCTCTGAGGCTCAACCAAATGTAGCATTCCTAAAAGTATTTCGGAAAGATTGACACCTTTAACTACACCCCCTCCCCACAGCCCCAAGTGAAGATTGTTACAAAAAAGAGCCATATGAAATTCATTATTTTATCTACTTAGGGATGATATATCCCTTATAGTATGATTTAAGGAATTTTGGCTAGATCTCAGTATAAAGAAAAGGTTTATCCCAAACATCTGTTTGATTTTTCTTACAAATATTATAAAACTTATAATAAATTATGATTCTCTCTTTCCTTTGGCTACAAAGATTCTCAGAACAAAATTCAGTCACTGCAAAGACTGTATCATATACACTTCTGTATGTATTATTTTTTCCTAACCTATTTTTCTTTTTCATTAATATCTTCGATTATTTATATTTATTCTTATAAGCATCTACAGAATCTTTTGTGGAAGAAGGCAGATATACACATAGATACCTATATATAAAGAGACAGGTAAATAAAGGTAGACATAGGTTAAGGACTTAAATGGCTTTGAGATGCTTCTTGTGCAGACATGTGCTTATTTGTAAATGGTCTCTTTCTCTCTATATAGCTATACTATATAGTGTACTAATACTATATATTCTATAACATTTATCTAATACTACATGTACAATATTAATGTCAGCAAAATGCTAGTGAGAAAACTTTCAAATAATATTTGAAACAAATTTTAACAAATAAACAAATAAACAAATAAAAAAAGAACTAGTAAAGCTACCTATGAGAATTTGAGCTTTAGGTTTGAGACACTGTGGTGAGGGCACTACAGTTAATCTTTGAGCACCTGGGTCCTCTATGAGGGAATGAGCAAGGAAGTGAGGTTTGGAATAAAGCCCAAAGCCTTTGTAGAGATCTGGGATGTGGGTTTACATCCTTAAAACATAGCAGCATTAGGGATTCAGATAGATACAAGGCATTCATTTCTGTGTTTACCACCAATTCTAAGTATCTAGTACTATAATAGCAAATAAATTATTTTCCGAAAACACTATCACACTTTCCAATGTAGGTGCACATACACAGGGACAACTAGGAAAGCCTTTGCAGAACAAATAGCAATGTCTCACAAATACACACACTTGTGTATAAGGGCTCCAAGGTATGACTCATAAGTGCTGACTGTCAAAGCCAGTAGACCTAATAGTTTTGGATGGTGCTAAACGATTCCTCCAGCTGGCCCAGGCTCTGACATTTGAGTTAGCCTTGACCATGAGTAAATGGCTTGGAAGAAATGCCTCAAGACCACTGGTTTATGAACTTCTCATTTGGTTGTGGGTAAGCATGTCTGGCTAGACTGTAATGTGTGCTGTTAACAGCAATCGGCACATCTGAGCAATGTCAAAACCGAGGATGCCACCTCACAAAGCTGTGTTTCTGACAGTGAGATACCTGACCACATGACTTAGAATCACCCACAGGTTGGGGGGAGCTGCTAAAAATACTGATTTCTGGGTATCACTCTAGCTCTACTAAATCGCTATATTTAATTCAAAAATATGTTAATACTTGTCCCTGTATCCCATCCAGTGATAACTAAAAACCATTTTTTAAGGGAGCTATGAAATAAATAAAGAGATCATGGTTCTAATCCGTAAATTTAATTGGTCGAATTTTTAGAAATGGCAGAATAGGTCTAGTTTCTTTCAAAGAGATAACAGATGACAAGAAATTAAATTATGAGCAGTAATTTTAGAAGAATGCAGCCAAATCAAACAGATAAATTCTAATTCAGAATTGGGAAAATGTGAAGATAAAGAAACATGGGTTATATAAAGGTGGTGGGTTTTTATTAGGTGTCTACCTGAAACCAAACTGAAGTAGGAAAAAGGAGCAATGAGCATCCCTCTTGTTAAAATGTACGACTTACTGCCATCGAGCTTTATCCTTCAAGGAGTTTTTCCTAGAGCTGTTCCCTTCACTGGGGCTGTCCTCTTCCTCTGTCTCCAGACTTCGACTGCAGCTCCTGATGATCTGAAAGATGCTATTGACCGTGATCTCCTTCTCTGAATTCTTTAAGCCATTTTGTCCCACTCGTTGTAAGAAATTATCTTGTCCACTGTAGTCGGCTACAAACTACAGAAAAATATATATTTTGTTATTGTGATTTCATATAATACATCTAAACTACCTAGTTGCTGAGGGATATGAAATCATAATAGTCATAAACAATGGTATTTGTGCCAATTTTAATGGGGGGAAAAAAAGAACCACTAGGAAAAACATTTTTTTCCTTTTACCACATGAAATACCAAACCTCACTCTAATTTCCACTAAGACAACTTTAGTCCCTCTAGGAACCAACACTCCACTTCAAATTGAAAACACAAGAAGTAATATTATTCTAAGGTTCCCTAGGGAGATTAGCCACTCTGCAGAGGAAGGGCAGGGTTATTTTCTCAGTGAGAACTGAGAAAACTATGAAAAAGTATACTGCTCTATGGAACCAGATAAAATTATTGGGCCCAAGGAAAACACTGAGGAAAGGTGACGTTTTGCTTTATTTCCCATATACTCTATGGTAATCCAGAGGCTTCCGGGTGGCTTTTTAAGCTCTTATTGTCTGTATTCTTTTTTTTTTTTAGGTATGGCAACCCTTGGTTGACCTCACAGATTGCAAGGACCTTGTCAGCTTACAATCCCTTATTTTTTAAAAAATTTTTTATGCCTACAGCATCTGGTCTTCCTAGGTGGTCTCCCATTCAAGTACTAACCAGGCCCAACCCTGCTTAGTTGCCGAGATCAGATGGGATCGGGCCTGTTCAGGGTGGCATGGCCGTAGACTCTTATTGTCTGTATTCTCAACGAGGAAGTTTCTCCCATCAGAGGTAACAGCTAGGGCTGGGCCTCGAGATGTGGCATTCCCTTTTTCCGATACATGAGGAAACTGCTGTGGGTGCAGCATGGGGGATTTGCTTTAAGCTTTCTCCTCCATTTCTTGCACTTTTATCACCCCCTTAAGTAAGCCAGAGAGATGCAAGCTGGTAGTGTTGCCTGTACCCATCAGGGGCTCTCAAGTTTTCCTGATACCAGGAGACACAGAAGAGGCTGATGTTTAGAAGTCTTCCCAGGGCCACTGAGAAGGAGAATGTATGTTTATGTGTGTATGTGAGAGTGCGTGTGTTTAAGATCAGTAGCAGGTACTGTTATTGTAGTGAGAATGACCCTAGATTTGGGTGTGGGGCTTCCGGGTATGGGACTCTTCAAAATTCTCCATAAAGTTACCCTGATTTTAGTCTCCTCTTTCATTACTAAACACCAGATAGGGAGGCTTCTTTATCTTCTCTCAGTTTCTCAGTGCCCCTTCTCCCCAGAGCCCAGCTCCCTGAAACAAAGCTCATGGCTCTCTCATCTGGGAGTCAGGAACAAGAAGCAATGGGCCTGAGACAGCTGAGGCAGCCGTGACTGGGAGCCTGGAGCCGGTCTTTAGATGAGGTGCCAGCTTCTCCAGGGTCCTCCCACAGAGGATGAAAGAGGGCACTGCTGACTTCCCCATATTCTTTCTTCGATGCAGAAAAGTTAATACTCTCACTTGACTTCACTATCCCCTACATCCAGACATTCCCATCCGGTAAGAGAAAAGGACACCCATCAACCTTAAAAAAATCAGAAAACATCACCCATTTCAATTTGTACTTCACATTGTTCCATTAAAGCTAACTTAACCATATTAAGCCCCAAACAGTACCAGTTGACATTCTTCTCTCTGGAACTTTCAAAGACCCAACTGTTATCCAACACAACAGTAAAAACTGATAACCCTGGGTTCACTATGTTATCCCTCCTCGCTCTCAGGAGTGATGAGCCAGGGGAAAATGGTAACTCTCCAGATCATGAGGATTTTGAAAGAGGCCTCACCTCTAGAGTTTCTTCTTGGGAATTGTACCTCGGGCAAAGCTTCAGGAGGCTGGAGGTTCCGTCAAGAACTTCACAGAGCTCCTTCAGGAACACTCCGCAGAATGGAACCACCTTGCAGCCAGGGATGTGCAGAGCCCGCGTCACCACCTTCCTGTACTCACAGGATGACTCATGCTGAGCCATGGCATCCTTCAGGCTCCGCATGGTCTCCAGGTCGCACTGGTCCATAAACTGCCACATCTTCAAAACTTTTCTTGACCTATTGCAAGTAAATGACATTTTTTTTTTTCAGAATGAAGAAGAAATAATAGCTTAAATTGCATACAAATTCATTCTTTTTGCCTATTTATGTTTTAATATTTATTATGGATCCATATCTCCACCTACTTCCCCAAATGATGTGGCTGTTACTTTTTTAATTGAAACACAAAATTAAATAAGACAGATACAAACAAAAACACATGTGGATAGAGTTCGTTTTGGAAGGTGGGCACTGAACTTAGGTTTGAGCCTTTCTGGCAGCTATAGCCAAAAGGGAAACCTAATGTACCACATGGTTTGTACAAATATTTATGGAGTCTTGCCTGCAGAAAATGTGGTCCATTCACTCCTCTTGATCTTTCAAATGTTATCCTTGGATTAGGCTAGTTCCTCAGTGATACAAGTGAAACCTGTTTTGATCTCTTTTGTAGAACTGCTTTTATTGAATCCAGCTTTGACACAAGCCACTGGGACATCCAAAGGGACATTATCCCAAAGTATTATTTGCATACTTCAGGATTCTAAACCAGACTTTCCTATTTTGAAATTGTTGCTGAAAACAAGAGGTGGCATTGTACCCACCTTCTAAAAAGAGGTACCAGGCTGTCAAAAGGGGTACCCAAACTGCTCCCTCTGCCAGCCCCCACACAGGAACTGGATCTGAGCAGCCAGATCAGGAATATTTCAGCCAGAGAGTTGTCAGAGTGCTATATATGGAAGGGAGGAAATCACCCCAAGTTCAGGGGGCTTGAAGTGAACTCCATGGTGAGGTGGACCTGTGTCCTGGGCAGTGTGTTGGTCACATAGACTGGTGTGACTCTTGCCTGGAAAGTCTAGAGATGAGAGGATGCCTGGGGCTGCCCGATGTCAGGGTGAGGGAGAAGGTTCCAATGGGTGTGTCTTACATTTGCAGAGTCTGGGAAGGCAAAGCACTGAGTGTTTCCTGTGAGTCAGGGGTGGACGCTGCGATAGGCAGTTGGACCTAAGCTATCCTGAAAGGCCTGCCTGCCAAATGAGGTGACACAACTGGAAAGAGTCTAGGAGGGCGGGATGTCCAGAGCTGGATCCAGGGGATCGAGGGCATTGCCATTTGCCAGGTAATAGTGCAGTGGGAAGTACTTAGGATAGGGAATGTAGGGAGTAAGGGGGAGTAACAAGGAAGGAATCTTAAAAGCACCCCATAATGGTTCTCTGTGGGAGCAATGAGGCCACATTACAACAGTACCAGTCATGTAAGACTTTTGTTCCCTCTATCCTTCCTACTTTATCCTTTCTTCTCCTGCCCACTTTTACTGCAGGGACCCTGAACTGAAGGGAGAAGGAGAGGAAAAATAAACCATATCTTCCCACCCCAGTGCAGGTTTCTGAGACTGGCTGGGTTGTGGAATGTGGAGAGAGGGTAAAGCTTTAAATTGAATGAGAGGTTGTAATTTTGTTTTATATCAGACTGGGTTAAAAATCATTATGTAATGTATAAGATATCCAAAAGACATAAAGAAGCACAACATAATAAATATCATGAACCAACCTCTCGGTTAAAAAAATAAAACAATAGCAATATGGTTGAGGCCCCAGTGGATTCCTCCATGAACGCATACTTCCCTCTTCCTTGCTAAAGGGGACCACAGCTGTGACTTTGGTGATCTTGTTCCCTTTCAGTTCTTTATACAGTCCCAATGTGTATGTATCACTAAGTAGTTTGTTGAACTGTATGTTTGTAAACTGTATATAAATGGTGTCATGTGGTAGTAGTCTTAGCAATGTCTTTTTTTTTTTTTTTTGCACAGCTGTATGTTTCTGAGATTCATTCACACTCATGAGTGTAAGAGAATGAGAAAGCTTATTAACCACACAAATGACTGGGAAAGCTACAGGCTCTCCCAAAGTATAATCCAGAGCTGAGGGAGGGAGGGCCAAGTAGGTAGGTCTGGAACATAGTGAGGTCAGAAAAAAAAAACAACTGTTTCCTGATTTCATCCCACTAAGTCCAGCTAGTTCTACAATTGGTTTCTTCTAAGCCCTTGAGCTATCTTGATGTCATTAAATTACCTATAAACTGGTGAGAATCCTTTTTGGACATGAAAAAGAGGTATAAATAAACAAAGTGAATAAATGAATGAAACATGGTTCTCATTATTTAATCATCCTTCTTTCCATGAGTAATGGAGTAGTCATGGTACATTTGGGGCCAAAAGACAAACCTCAGCAATGATCAATGATTTTTTATTAGATTGAGAATTGATACTCTTTAAAAACTTTTATTTCTTTTTATGTTTATAAAGGTAATAGATGCTCAGTGTACAAAATCTGGAAAATACCAAAATATAGAAAATCGACATGCAGTTCTACCATCCACAGACAACATCAGGTATATCCCCTTTCAGTATTTATTCTATTTGTATCTGTGTGGTATAAATATTTTACAAATTGTGTTGTATGAATATTGCTGAGGTTAGTAAGTATGGATAGCTTGGTTCCCAGATATTTTTATACATTATATGTTACTTGTTTTCCAACGATATTAAAATTTTTTCATAAACATCATTTTTGATAGCTAAATAATATTCCATTACATGATGTATCATATATTTCCTTTATTTTTCTACTGCTGTTCATTTGGGTTATTCTAAATTGACACCATGATTAAGTAAATATCATTATAGTAAATCTTTGTAGTTCTAATTGTTTCCTTAAAACTGCTGAGAATGTAGTTGAGGAAGCAAAATATACAATATCCATTGAAAACCAAAGTCATTTAACAATAAGATTGCTCTCATCTAATTGCTTTAAAAATGCCCTTTAGTTATCTTGATGTAGTTAAATTACTTATAATCTAAATATTTTCAAGCCTGAAAGTACACGTACAAGCTCTGCCTCCAAAATCATTTTATCATAAGAACATCTAGCAACTTATCTCCTGTATGTATTTTTCCAGCAGAGTTATTAAACCTGGTACTTTTACCTTTTCTTTTTTTTTTGTAAAGATCAGTTCAGTTTTAAGCCAAATAAAGGAGCATGAAACACAGTGGCAGTTGGCAGTTGGTCTGGGATGTAAGACAAAAACACACAGGAATTAGTGGTGTGGTTTAGCCTGGTTTGAGGTTATTCTTTGTAGAAGAGAGAATCACCTGGCTGTATGGTGCTCTTGGATTTTGAAATCAACTAAGTTGTATCTGAAAGTCACATTCACTCAAGGCCTCCATTGGTCATTCTGAGGTCATTCTCATGTCAAAAGAATCTCTAATAGATGGTATGTGGCTGTCAGCCTCCAAAATGGCCTTCAATGACCCACACTTCACGGTGCAGTGTAGTTCCGCCCACGATGAACTAGTGCTGTTGCTAGGTGACCAGTACAATATGACAGCAGAAACAGTGTGTGACTTCTGAGACTAGGACATAAAAGGCATAACAGCTTCTACCTTGCTCTTTTGGATCATTCACTTTGCTGTGAGGACAGTGATGTCCAGAAGAAAGTGAAGTCCATCATGCTGTGAGGACAGTGATGTCCAGAAGAAAGTGAAGTCCCCGGCCCAAAGCCAGCACCAACTTGCCAGTCAAACACAGAAGGATCAGCATCATTATAATAGAACTATTTTATCATAATATGATAACTTTTTAAAAAAGAAAAGTAATAGTTTTTTTTTTTTGGTAGAAAATCTATCACAAAGAGAACTAAATCATCTGGATATAGCCTTCTCTTCTTCCAGTATTTTTTTCTCTTTTCCTTTTTTAGAGCCATGTCCAGTATATTTGCATAACCACTTTGAATGACAATGACAGGACCATTTGAGTTTATTCTTAGTTAAGAAAGTTCAAAAGAACAAAGGAATTTCCAACTCTGAGAATTTTCTTCTCTTCCCCAACCTTGAATCCCTATGTATGGACCTAGGGAATCAATGAAAAATCTCAATAATGTTATGAAGCAAGATCTATTTATAGTATAACCCTCACTGGGAAGGTGAAAAGACAACAATAACAACAATAACAGTTCTCTTTATGGTCCCTTACTACATGCCAGATATACCTGCTAAACACTTTATATTATTTCACTAAATCCTACATAAAGAGGTAGGTGATTTTTATTAGTACTCTCATTTTACACATGAGGGAATTGAGGCTCAGTGAGGTCAAGTAACTTATCTAGATCACACGTTTATTCCGTGGGGGAGCCAAGATTTGATTCCCTGTTACTCTGACTTGACAACTAACTCTCCATTTCCTTATACCACACTGCATCCCACAGGAGTGAGGGGCAGCTACTTTATGCTGGCTAATTAAGGCTGAAAAGGAATAAGGCAGGTGGCTTTATTGACAGAACAGTGATCTGACTTGATGAAGAAGACATAAGAGCAAAATACCATAGAGGTTAAGGGCATGGGCTCTGAAATCAAGGCTACCTGCATTCACATCCCAGACATACCAGGTGACCTTAGATGAATGACTTAACTTCTAACCAATTGCCTAGTTTGGGTAAATCAATTCAGTGCCATTCAAATGGTAAGAGGAAACCGTGTCCAGATAACCATATCCCCACTGCACATACCTGAGGCCGGCCAAGAACTCCATGACGGTGTTGTAGTTTCCCATGTTCCAGCAGCATTTGGCCACATGCACCAAATACGAGAAGACTTCCCGCTTCTCTTCCATGGAACCCGCCGTGAGGATCAGCCACGTTACCCAGGAGCTCACCTGGAAAATGCATAGGGGAGCATCCACTGAAGCTAGGTCCTAGAAGCTTGAAAATTTTTTTTCCACAAGAAAACTGTTTTTCTTTTTTAAAAAATCAGTTTAGTATTAGAAAATGAAGGACCCAGATGAGAGATTAAGGTGATACTCGAGCTCCATCGATACTTTGCTATGGGATTCTGGGAAAATTACTTAACCTCTCTGTGTTCTTCATTTTCATATTTAAATAAGGAGGCTGAAGGTAATTCATAAAATTTTCTTGATTTATAAAATTCTATGAGACTATAAAAAAGAAAGCCTAAGTAAGGATAATACTGATTTAAATATATTTGACTGATGGACAGAAAGATTAAATGCAATCAGTGTACTTAGCCCAAAAGTGAAAGACACTTATCAAGTAGTAAAATACATATCAAATGAAAAAATACAAAAAAATACATAATTTTGAACTATCTTTTGCAAATGCATTATCTATTATGCTCCTCAAATGACTAAACAATAAGAAGAAGAACAAATATACAACACTTACTATAAGCCAGGAACTTCTAAGCACTTTATGTATGTTAACTTATTTATCTTTTACAACAATCCTGAGTCAGGGACTATTATTATCCTCATTTTATGGAGGAGAAAACTGAGAGACAGAGAGACTTGCTTAAGGTCCCCAACCAAAAGATAGCAAAGCCTGAATTTGAATTTAGGCGTGTTCTTCAGAGGTGGCACTATTAACCACTTACTAAATGACTAATGTGTATATATGAACTCTAATGTTCTCCAGCTCTGGGTTTAAATGTGTATATATGAACTCTAATGTTCTCCAGCTCTGGGTTTAAATTTACTCATGTGATTTGTTTTTTCTATTACATAGACTGGAGTATTATATCTAATAATCCAATACGAAGATCCCCTTTACAATATGCAGTCTCAAACCCTCTGCTTAATCTCTAAGATTATTTTGCTGTTACCTATACATTTGGTGCTTGGACACTAATGTTCACTTAAGTTACTTTCTCCATCATGGCTAATGTCTGGGCTGATAAGCTCAGCTATTAAGAAACCAAAACTTTAGTCTTATCCCCACGTGGCCCATTAGCTGCATTTGGTTCAGCAACATCACTGAAACCTGGGGAGCAACTCATTTCCCTGGCCTGAGTGACACTGAGGACTGAAGATAGAATTCATGGTGATCTACAACAACTGCAGGAAAAAAATAGAGTTCAAGGTCCATAGCATACTGCCATAAAGTGACGGGAATGAATGGCGTTTAGTGCCGGCAGCAACCACAGAGGACAGCCCAACCCCATTTTCCAGATCCGGAATATAGGGCTCATGGGAGAAGCGACTTTCTGAGGTCACAATTCTTATTATGTCAAAACCAGGACTCCCAGTCTGGTGCCCTTTCATCTGATGAAGAGTGACAGTTTCTTCAAACTTGGCATTAGTTAGGTCCTTCTAAGTACTTACTAAGAGCTAAATATTTGAGGACTGAGCTGGAATAAAGGAGAAGATACCTAGAAAACTATCAAAAGATGGTTAAAGAAACAAAGAAAAAAAACAAAACAGAAGAGATTGATGCTAAACACCTCTTTCCTCTCCCTACACAGGAACAAACAGGGACTGGTATCAGCCAGGAGCTCTGCAGTAATAACCTATCTCTTCCCTTACGAAATAGGCTGAAGCAAAAATGTGGTGAGCCACTGGCCACCCCAGGGCCCAGTGGGCTCCGACCATGCATCTCTGCTCTCTACCTGCCCTGGACTTCTCGGCCCTCATGCAACATCAGGAGAACTGATCTGGAGTCAGACCCCTAGGACGAGCCCTGGTCCAGATCAAGGAATTCAGAGCCTCTTGGGCACCATTTGTTCCAATTGCCTGGGACTGCTTGGAGCACAGAGGAATCCGCTGGAATTTGCAGAGCCAGCTCTGCCCCTACAGCTATAAGCAAGCCTGTGCTCACGGTCTCAATGCCTTAGCCCTTCACCCGCTTACCCAGTTAATAGTCACCTTCATGAAACCCTGGCTCTCTAGAACAAGAAATTATTTTTCCAATAGAGACTGAGTGTCCTTGGTGCTTCCATTTCATTCTTCCTTTAGTGTAATTTGCTTTTGATGAGCCCTATCTTGCTATGGGAAATCACCAGCAAACACTTAGAATCATAAAATTATCAACTTTGAGCTAGAAATTCAAACCTATCTCCTTAAAAATAAAAATGAAATCCTGGAAAGTTAAAATAATTCCTCAAACACCTAATGCATTAGTTTTTGAGGTGTCTGGCTATATCTTCTGTGGCTTTAGCTCTTTTGTTGGAACTTATGGCAAATCAGTTTCTCTGAAAGTTATGGTTCTTTCCAGCTATTCTGGTACCACAGTGACTTATTAGTCCAGTGGCCTGCAAGGGTTACCCTATCTTCCCCTGGAGAGGCCTGCTTCACAGAGCAGGCGCAGACCACTTCATGGTTTGTGCCTCAATCCTGATCATGCATCCAGATTTATTTCCTATCAGTCAAATCATTTTCCATATACTTTCCCACAATGCTAGGAAAAAAATAGCGATACTGTATTTCACATGGAAACCTAATTTAAACCAACTGTTCCATCTACGAGTGTGAGTCCCCAGGGCCTGGTTGTTGAGATTATGTAAGCACAGTTATCATAAACACCCCCTTCCCCCTACATCTGTTTACAGACTTCAGGGACAATTCTTATTGCAACCTAATGTATTCATAATTTCACAGGCATTCACTGATGGGAGTATCACCACTAATTATGAAAAATAAATGACACAGGAAATAAAGATTCTGCGACAACTGTAAAATGTTGCCCAAAGCATAAATGGTGGTCACGTTTACTAAGTGGAAAATACGATGTGTTGCCAATCCAGAAATATTTCCAGGGCATAAATCACACAGAAAAACACAAGAACTGTGTACATATGAAGTACTATGCCTCAAGCATGGGGAGCATCCCTAGAGTAGAAAGGTGTTAAACGTGGCAGATTATTTTGCCTGATTTTAATGGTCAGCACAGAATAAAGAAAGAGTCTGACATCCAGCCCAGATCTGTGCAAGTTCCTCCCTGAGGCTCTGTGTTACCTTGACGACTCTGACCCCTAGGTACATGACGCCCACAACTCCTCCGTAGTGGCTCCTTTCCAGATGTTTATTTTCTTCCTTCTCTTGCCTTTCTCAGTACTCCTAGACCTAACTAAGCAGAACAATTTGCTCTCTCTTCTCACATCAAATACCTTATTGCCACCGCACAAGCTCGGTTTGGAAGGAATGTTCTTGCTCCATTCAAAATGACCTTTCCCTGGTCCACCATGTCCTTTGTAAAGCCGAATCTTCGCCTTGGCCCACCACGTCTTGCCTGTTCTCCAGCCTCACCTCAGCTCTCTCCCACATCCTGCTTTTAGGGAGGTGACCATGGCTTTTTCCCATCTCAAGGATCTTGTACTGGTTGTTCCTTCTGCAAGAAGGTGGCCCGCCCCCCACCTCCACTGTTGATTTAGCTAACATCTACTTATCTTTAGGCAGAAATGTCCTTAGACCCTGCAGTCAGGATCCCTGCCCCGAACCCTATGCTTTAGAAGGCCCACACCACCGCATCCAGCTGTGCCCCTCTCCATACAGAAGCCTGTGGGGTGGCTATGTACCCTCTTTCATATTGTTCACCCCTGTAAACCTAGGACTCCTGCATTCCCTGTCCAAACAACTGAGGCCCACTTCTGGGCCTGCAAGGGCCTTTTACCTGGACCAGTCCTCCTTGAGGGTAGATCATAACCCTGGGCTTGAAGGCTGGCCAAAGGGCTGTGGGAAGTGGTGGTGTGTGAACCAAGTTTGAACTTGAGGCCTAGGGTGTCCACACACAGGCACATGAGCCAGGACAGTAAGAGAAAGTGGACAGGCCACAGACTGGGGCCTCCTTTGTACTTTGTCCTGGGTTTATAGGTAAAGTCAGGGGCAGGGCGGCCTTCAGGAATTTGATGAAAACATCACTTTCTTGAGGAGGCCTGCTCTGCCTTTCCACCTGGGCAGGGTCTATGTGGGGCCCCCATGTCTCCCTGACCCCTGCTCAGTCAGCACTGTATTCCCCAAAAGGCAGATATCATGTCTGCTCTGCTCACCAGAAACGATGCCCACTACAAAACTGCTTAATAAGAACTGGCGAATAAGTAGACGTGGCCTCTTCTAGAAAGGCTTTTCTAATGACCTAGTACTTCACATTCAACTTCGTATTTTTCTCTGACTTAATGTTGGACTTTGAGTTCAAAGTTATGTCTGCACTTGGTTTCTGACCATTGCATGGATGTGCATTTGGTTTATTTTTATTATATTTGTGTGTCTGACTCTTTCACATGGGCCCGTTCTGTCTTCCCTACCAGACCTTAAGCCCTCAAGGACAGAGACTGTGTTTCCCACATCTCCAGTGTGGGGATGCTCGCTGCGTCTGACCAACAGGCAGGCCACCCGGAGTCCCAGGAGGCCATGGGCAGAGAGGATTCTCAGCCTCCAAATGGTCAGGGATTCTATTTGGGAAAAGGCCTGCTGTTCCCAGGTCCAGAAAAAGGAGACATATGACTTTGTGCCAAAAAGTTTTTTTGGCTATGCTGAGCAGAAGTTTTCATAGAAAGATGATCCTTTGTAATGGGTATCTGGTTATCCTAACTACAAAGGCCTGGCTCAAATGGTGGAATCTAAAGAAGACAATGACAGTCTAGACAAAGTTACTCTCAAGTCATTTATGTGCAGCGTATATACATGCCCTCCATGGGGCTTTAGCAAAACAACCCTTGAACTAAAGCATGTAGCCATGTACATGGATACCACACATGGACAGACTGCCCGTCCCTCCTACACCCACCGCCGTCCCTGTCACATCTGCCTAGGCAGCAGTCTTCCAAATGTGGAGCACTGAATGCTTCACAATCTCTAGTGGTGGTGGTAGAGTGTTTGTCCAAATGCAGAGTCCAAGGTCTCTCTCAGACCTAGAAATCAGACTCTCTAAGAGCAGAGCCAGGAATCATGTTTCTTATGCATACTTAGGTTGAGAACTCTCTCAGGGGTTCAGCGTCCCTTTCTGCACCCCTAAAATTGAGTCAGAGCTCAAGCAACATTTCTGTCCAATACTGTAACTATACCTGAGCCTGGGACCATGACTCATTTGGAACCAAGAAGGAGAAGCCAGGGGGAGGCAGCACAGCACAGCACAGCACAGCACAGCACAGCACAGCACAGCACAGCACAGCACAGCACAGCACAGCACAGCGACGGAGAACATGGGCACTGGGGTTGAGTGGACCCGTGTTTAAATCTCAGTTCCATTGTTTCCTTGTGAAGTTCCCTGAGTCAAGCCACCAAACCTGTCAGCCTCAATTCCCTTTTCAGTAAAATGGGAACAACAATATTTACCTCATAATATTATTGTGAGGGTGAAACTGCAGGTTGTTATCTAAAGATCTCACTCAGCACGATGCTTAGTGTATAGTTAAGGGCTCAATAAGCGTTTACTACTGTGACCACTGTTACTGCTGTTGTTTTTACCTGAGTTGTAGAGAAGCTGAATTCTAGGAAACAGAACATAGAAGAAAGAAACCTCTAAGTCCCACTTCCTAACTACAAGGAAGGAAGTAGTCTAAGGCTGGACCAGGAGGAATCTGTGTTGCCTTGAGAAGGTCTGTGCCCCGAGCACAAGCCTTTCCTAATAGAAGGGTAACTCGCATATTTCTTCTTCCCTGAAGGCTTCCCTGACTCTTCATTAGGAATAAAACAATCACTTTTTTTCTATTTAAATTGCCCAATCCCATGTACATACATATACATATTTATATGTATGTACGTGTAGGTATATTTCTAGTAACTTATCGGAGAACAATCTCCCCGACCTGTAGGCTCCTGAATGGCAGAGCCCATGCCTTATTTATGTCAGGTCTCAGTACTCAGGATGCAGTGGCCAGGAAGTTACACATGCCCAGGCATCCTCTTTGACATGAAGCAGGTGCAGAAGAATCTTTTGAACTCCTTGTCCAGTATGGCATGGTTCCACTGATGATTCATTATTTAGGAGGGGCAGAGAGGGGAAAAAGGAGGCATCTAAAGGTAGCTTCTAGAGAAGCTCTAAAGACATCTTGGATTATACTCCTCCCTTGCCCCTCAAATTATCTCACAATTGTCTACAGAACAAACACATCTTCAGTATTAATTTTTTGTTTTGCCCACTACTCTCCTACCACATTTCATGTCAGTTTTTTCTTCCTCATCTATTCCTATCTCTATGGTATTGTTCAATCCGTTTCCTTACATTGTGAATACATAGGAGATTTTGTTATTTGTTTTGCTTTGGCTGCTGTCCAATATCTCTTGGTAGAGTCACCCTTTCTCCATCTTAATCTATTACAGATTACATGTGGCTGCTCCTCCCCTGCTCCTTCACTCCTGGCCTCAATAATTTGTTCAGAGATGGGTATATGACCCAAGGCAGGCCAACCAGCATCCTCCCTGAGCCTTTTCCTGACACTATCAGGAGAAGAGACACAATTTTTTTGTTGGAATCATAAACTGTAAAGATATGAACCTGGAATTACCAAAACCTGCCTCTGCCATAATATCAGGAGTGCTTGCCTGAGAATGAAGCCAACACAAAAGAAAGATGAAAATGGATTCCTGAGGACATTGGTCAGATTCCTAGATCCAGCCAGACTTGAAGCCCTGTGAAGATTCCATAAACAGAAACCAAAAAATTCCCTTATTTTGTTTAGCATAGTTGAGTTGAATTGCTGTTAACATGAAACTAGAAGAAAAGAAGGCTTGATGAATATATCTGAGGACACTCCTTCCTGTAACAAACACATTGAGTATTTACTATGTACCACGTACCATGCTGGAAAGAAGAAAGACAAGGTATCTGCCTTTGGAGAGCTTGGAGCCTTATGGGAGAAAATAACATAATTAAATAGTAGTATGGTTGATATTATGATGGTTAAGTACAAGGCCAACTTTACCCATTTATATGCTACCATCTTTGAAAGTCCAATCTTTCTACTGCTCCTTGGTCCGAGTTGCCCTCCCAAAGCATTTTATTTATATCTCTATAGTAGTGCTTGTTCTTTCCACAAACAATTACTGCTTGCCTGCGAATTTGCTAGGAACTATGCTAGGCATGGGAGCAGGGGGGACTGGAGCAAGTATAGGAAATGTTACATAGCATGTTCTGCCTTGCAATTAAGTCGGTTGTATATATGGTTGCCTTCTTTAAATTGTCAACTCCTTGAGGATAGAGAACATATTATTCTGGCCATCTATTGGCTTTTTTATTGTTTGCAGAATGTCTTCCCTATAGTTTGTAGTTTATTCTCAACTTCTTCTACTAAAAACTCCCTAAAACTTAGAAATTAGATTCTAAATTTACTAGATTTACTGTTTTTTAAAAATAATGTTCATTTTGGTTCCACTTAACCAATAGTTAGTGTCATAAATTACATATAAGTATTCTCATCATGTGAACTCTACAAGTTTTGACAAGTCCTCAATTCCGCATGACGTACTTAAACTGGCGTTTTGTATAAAGAATAAATTTATTAAAAGTTTTGAAAATGTTTTGCTGTTCCACTCTTTGTGACACTGCATTAGTTTTTTAAAACTGAGGTATAACTAACATATAACATTATATTAGTTTCAGGTGTACAACATAATACTTCCATATTTGTATATACTGTGAAATAATTATCACAATAAGTCTAGTTAACATCTGCCACCTTACATAGTTAAAAATTTTTTTTCTTGTCATGAGGACTTTTAACATCTGCTCTTAGCAGCTTCCAAATAGGCAATACAGCATTATTAACCATAGGCACCATGCTGTACATTACATTCCTGTGACTAATTCATTTTATAACTAGATGTTTGTAACCCCCCACCCCCAACCCTCTGGCAACCACCAACCTGTTCTCTGTATCTATGAGCTTAGGGTTTTGTTGTTGTTCTTATCATTTTTAAAATTCCACATATAAGTGAGACCATATAGTTGACTTTCTCTCTGATTTATTTCACTTAGCATAATGTCCTCGAAGTCTACCCATGTTATCATAAATGGCAAGATTTCATTCTTTTTAATGTCTATTTAATGTTTTAAAATCAACTAGGCGAAACACTTTGACTTAGATATGCAAATGCTATTTCTAGTTATACAAACTGCTGAAATGTGCCAACAGCTATGCAGGACCAGCATGCTCTCTTCTCTCTTAACCACACTCAGTTGAACGGATCATTCATTCTGAAATCAATTATTAAATGGTATTCAAGAGTATTTATTAGTAGTCCTAGAATAGGGTCTTTGCTATTTCATCACATTTTAACAATGTAAAGATTACACAAAAAGTCTTGTTATACATGAGTTGTCAGCTCCAGACTATCCTGATCCTATTGCAGGGTCATTTATGAATCACTTTCTTTTCCTCTTTACATGATTTTAATAATACAATAACAACAGCTTCAATGTATTGGGCATGTACTTGTGAGAGGAACATTGCTTATCCCATTTAATCTTTTCAGTCCTACAAGCCTGGTACTAATGCTGTTCCCATTTACGGATGAGGAAGCTGAAGTTCAGAGCAGCTATGCTACCTGGCCCAAAGTCATAGAACCTGTAAACTAGCAATGAGCCAAATTAAAAACCTATGCTTTTAAACTATCATGCTTGACTTCTTTCCATTTTTTCCTATGAGCATCAGACCAAAGAGTGAATTAATTATAGCTTTTAGCCTGATCTACCAAACAAAGAAATGCCTTAGCAAAGGCTGTGAGGAGCTCAGATTGAAGATCTGAGCAGCTGAGTCACGCCCCTTTTGGGAACAGAATGTTAGCATTCTGAGAAGTCAGAGATTGCAGTGTAGGTGCGGGCTGGTTGTTTACCAACGTTCCTGTTCTGTCACCTGTGTAAAATGCCAAGTTTTCTGATTCAAAGAACAGGACAGGGTCCTCCTGAATTACAGTCTGGGAGAGGAAGGAGTGAGTGGGAGAAGGCCTGTGAGAGAGTCCATCCTTGTGCTTCACTCATGCAGACAGCTAGGTGTCCCAGGCAGAGGTTCGAGAGAGTTGGGAGATGCCCCCAGAACCTATTTCAGAAGCTGCTGCCACCACTCGAGTGGCCCAGCCTTTTTCCCTCTTCACTCCAGCTAAGTTGTAGGACCTTCAGCAAGTATATGCTCATCGATATGCTCATTGAGCAAATTTTGACTGAGTGCTCACCCTTAAGGAACTCTCGCTCTACTGGGCACTGCTCTGGGCTCTGGGACAAGCAGTGAGCAAGGCAGGTACTGTCCCTGCCCTCCCAAGAGATGGTAGCATCTGCACCACTTAGCATGACTGGTCCCTTCCTGTCCCCACTATGCTCTGCTCCCATGGGGGCTCTCCTTTACTTCTCCTCCCTGGGGATCTTAACTGGTCAGTGCCAGGGGACACTGAGAAGACGACTCTACTGTAGGCTGCGGTTGTTATTTTTTGATATCAGTGAAATAATAATGCTATTGAATTATCACAGAGTCTACTTAAATAGGCTTTAAGTACTTAACATGTATTCATTTACCCCTACAACTCAGTTAGGTATATGTCATTAACCCCCCATTTTATAGATGAAATGGAAGCACAGAGAGGTTTAGGCACTTGCTCAGGATCACACAGCTAGTAAGCTATGGAGGTGGGATCCCAAACCAGGCAGCCAAACCCAGAGCCCATGCTCATGAGTCAGTTCTTGAATACTGGCATTTCTTGGGCTTCTGTCCTCGGCCTTTCCTGGATCTCTTCTTATGCTGCCTCCTCTCCCTAGATGACTTCCTTCACTTTCCTGGTTTTACCTACCTTTCTGCTGCTGTCTCTGAATAGCTATCCAAGAATTAACTGGACATTTCCACCTGGAGAGCCCAGGGTCTGCAAGCACACCCTGATTCCAGTCCTTGACTTCTCCTTCACCTTCCATTCCCACATTCAACGGTTGCCAAGTAGCCTAGATGTCACCTCCACTAAGAAGACTTTATTGAACTCTCACATGGTTAATTAGTCCTCTGCATTTATGTAACTTTATCACTGCACTGTGACCACTTTCTCCCTGGTCCTTGCTACTGGAGTTCAAGCTCCATGAAGGCAGGCGTTGTTTTACTCACCTATTTCCCAGCACAGGGTCCAGCACAAATGGTAAGTGCTTAATAACTTCTTGTTTGGAGTCAGGCACATAGCACAGCAGCCACTGCAGCCCACTCCCTACCGGTACCGCCCTTCTCAGAAGAGGACCCAAGCACCTGAGTGCCCAGGGCATCTAGGGGCTATGGCAGGGGAATTGAGGCTGACTGAAAGGTTCCATCCATTTTCCCTAAGATAACTGAGCATCAGAGAGTGAGAGTAGTAGTGGCCTTCTCATCTGCTCTGGAATAGGCAGGGCCTATTCTGAGGTGCCCTGAGTGATGGACAGGAAATGACCTCCCTGGTAACTTAAGTCCCCTGGATGGGGAAGTCACTGGCCATAGGCCACACTGCTTGGGAAAAGGGGGAAGAGTAAAGATTGTCTTCTAGGGCCATTGAGAGGTCCAGGAGTTTCTGAGACATGCTGCAATAACTCTGGGCCCCAGGGCAGATAGATGCCTGTCATAGAAAAGTAAAAGCGAGCTCAACAAGTTACTATTTCACCTGTAGGGCCCAATGGCAAATGCTTGCCGATTGCAACGTGGATGGTGAGCGGGTAACAGGAGACTAACAACTAAAGCAATGTTCATGATCAAGCAGGAAGGAGAGAATAGAGGGAATAAAATGGTTTGTAGGTGTCGACATATGCTCCCT
Source organism: Pteropus vampyrus (assembly GCF_000151845.1). NCBI lineage: Eukaryota > Metazoa > Chordata > Mammalia > Chiroptera > Pteropodidae > Pteropus > Pteropus vampyrus. The sequence goes on from NW_011888849.1 coordinate 297,548, forward strand.
TGAAGACAAATCTGTGTGAAGAACAAGGGATAATGGCGTCCCACCAAGGTCAATTAGACTGGCCCTGCTGGACACCAGTAGATATAAGAGATCATGAAGAAGAAGAAAATTAAATCTGTTGTCTGTACAGTACATGTGTGTGTGGGTGAGCATCTTTGAATGAAACTTTAGAGAACAAATCTGATGAAAACCAGAATTCTGTCTCTTTAACTTCCTTGTTCCAATGAGAAGGGGGTGGGGGAGAGGAGGGAGAACACTGGATTTGGAGCCGAAGAAATGCAGGTTTCCTGCCACTGTGTTTTTTAAAAAACTAATAATATGACCTTGAACAAGTTTCTTATCTTCCCTGAGACTCAATTTCTCACTCATAAAATGAGAATAATAAATATTCTGTATCATAAAGGGTGTGGTGACTAATAAAATAGACAATACATGTAAAGGGCTTTACATCTATGGCGCAGGGTACATACTCAGTAAATGTCAACTAATATTGATAATTAAAAAAAAAAAATAAGCAGCTCCTTCTTTAAGAGGTAGTCTTTGTAGAAATGATGTTGGCTTTTTCATTATAGTGCCAGCTTCTCTTCTCAGTTTAGCAGAGGGGGACTTTCCAAGAATTCAACCCTCAGAAAAAATGAGCCTTCATTTCTTTTAAAGATGCCAGAAAGGAGAGACAGAAGGAAGATGAAAAGGGGCAGGAAAAAACTTATCAATAGAAAGTCTAAGGAAAGCTGGCAGAGAAGGGTGGGAAACAGAAGACGAAGAAGGGGGATCTGAGTGAAGGCTGTCTGAGGAAGTTGGGGCACATGGATGTGGTTTGGTGGGAGCGGAAGAGCTTAGGAAAATAGCAGTGAGTTGCAAATAGGTTCTAACAGGGCACTCTCCCTGAGAACCCAGAACTCTTTGTCAAGGAAATATCAGGTACCCTAGACTGCAGTCACATTTGATGCCGAGTGGGATTAAACAACAGCATGTGACACTGACCATTTCAACATCTTTCCTACTTTGTGAAAAGAAGGTCGTTTTTTTTTTCTGGAGAAAGAACAGAATCCAATTTCGAATAAAAAACAACAGAGCTATACATGTAAGGTGGAAATTCTAGGATAAAACTACTTGGTGTGCCTCACCAAACACCTAATCGATAAAAATGGACAATGGGTGTCCTGTGATGACACCATGTAACTGGCTGAATGGTAACTGCTCTGGTGGAACCAAGCAAAGAACTTGAGACTGACAGCTGAGAGCATGGAAATTCGATTTGGGAAGTTAAACAACTGTGCAGTGGCCTGGATCCAGCTCTTCCAAGCTGTATCACTTGACACTTCATTTGTCTTGTTTGTTGACTGGCATGTTTATTCATGTGTGCCTATCCCTCTGCAGCTTTAGATTTCGAAATCTTGGCTGGCTGACACTTGATCTGCCAATTTTGAATAATTCTCATGCGTTCTGCATATAGTATGTGCTCAATAAATATTCCAGCAGCTGTAGTTACCTTTTGCTCTGAAGACCAGATAGAGCTAGGTCAGCAATGTTTTGTGGTAATGTTTCCCTAACTGTGTTCTAGAGACATGTTCTACCAGATGTTAAGTATTTTGTGAAAAAGTATCTGCAGCCATATTAGTCTGGGAAATGCTGGGATAAATTAAGATTTGTTCACTGGCAGGATTTCTTAGAGCTTTAAATATGCTAATGCACAGGGTAAATTTCCAAGGAGCTAAAATTCAGAGCTTCCCAAAGTCTTCTGATCATGTGATTCCCCCCCCCCCCATCCCCCTAAAAAAAGAACACTAACATTTAGAAAAACTCCAGAATATTGGCACCAGGTCTCTTGAAGTTCCTTTAGCTTGGAGGAGATATAGCCAGAGGCTTGTGTCCACTGGCAATTCTGGACATCTTTCTCTGCCTCTACCCAACCTGATAACGTATCCCTTCATCTCCAGAAACGGCATGGTATGAGTGGACTTTGGGAGGTAGAAATAGAAATGGCAGCATATGGTTTTATAACTGATATCAAAAATTCAGCATCAATATATTATTGGAAGAATTCTAAAACCAAGACACAAGGAAGATTTTTCTTATAACCTAAAATGCGGAGACTAAGGCACAGGTGCAACTATTATCTCAGAGCCAGGGCTGTCATGAGGAAATAGCCCAGCAGACCATCTTTTAGCCATGTGGTTCCACTACATAATGTGATAAATAATAAATCAAAGGACCTTAAAGGCAATTGGGCCCATTTCCTCTGTCTTATAGATGAAGGAACTCAAGAACCTGAGCTATTAGGTGACTTGCTCAAGGTCACCCAGCTCATCAGTAGCAGTGTCAGGGCTGGACTGCAGGTCCCCCGACCTCAGGACATCTTACAGTCACAACCTGCTGGGCTTCCATTACCTCTGTGAAGAGGTTGTGATGTACCATTACCCTTTCCTCTCTCCGTCCATCCTCGTGTCCTCAGAGACAGGCTCACCTGGGTGAACAAGTGGCACACGCCAGGCAGGAGCTACCCTGGTCTGATGGAGAGGGGGAGGAGATCTGGGAGCTGCAAGAATTGCTAATGACTCTAACTCAGGTAGCCTAAGAGATGGTGGCAGTGGGTCCTGGTTGGGCAAAATCTGAAGAACAAAAGGGAGAAGTTGGGACAATGAAAATGAGAGTGCCCCAAACAGGGGCTGCCATGTCACAGTCCTCAACAGATGGCAGACCTGCCTGCAGAGTTTCAGATATGCTGAAGCTCGAATTTTGTTCTTTCAGCTTTAGTCAGAGAGGACTCCAGCTGTGCCCTGAAGACAGGGCTACAGAAGGGAAAGGGCTCAGGGGAATGCAGATTTGGGGCAAAACTGGAGAAGGAAAATGGGAAAGAATAACAAAAGTTGATATGGTTGCTATTTATCTTCATTAGGGATTGCAGGAGAGGTCAAAGGAAGACGCAGAGAGGAGAGCGGGCCAGCAAGAAGAGCCCTCCTGAGAAAATTCCTGCCAGGATCTGTTTCCAGAAGGGAGAAAGCTGCTGTAGCAACAGAGGGCTTGGGCTGGGGACTCTGATTAACAGCTCCACGGGCACAAACCCAAGGAAAGGAGCTGCAGAAATTCAAAACTTTGGATGTGGGGAGGCTGAAGTGAGCTTCAGACCGGCAGAAGAAGGGATTTATTTTGGTGACAGGGACCATGTGGCCGGCAGGACTTTGGAGTGATTTTGCTGAATGATCTGAAGTTAAAGCCTGTTCATTTTCTTCAAGAGAGTCAGTTAAAGAAGTTTGTGGGTGCTGACAGTTTTTGAGGGTATGTTGACAGTTTTTGCAAAAGTGACAGACCTGTATGAGGTCTTGGGGGCCGGTTATTTAAAGGTTACACAGAGCTGTGGCAACATAGCCTAGGGGCCAAATGCAAGCCTTGCTTCTCCTGTAGAGGGCATGAGTTTCTACTCCAGAGGGGCAAAGACATGTTTTATATCTAACTCAAAAAACTCCTTAGAGAAATATTTACTTGAAAAGTGCTTAGGGCATAGGTGGCAGAGAGTGAAAAGTAAGAACACCATTCAAGTATTAGAAAATGACACAAATTATACCCAAAACTCTCCCAAATCAAACCAAACCAAACCAAAACAAGATCATGGTTTTGGGATACTGACTGGACATTTTTTTTTTCCCTAGATGCGGTGGGAAGCAGCGTGTGTTTGAAGTTAGAGATGCTGGATTCAAGTCTCAGTTCTAACATTCACTGAGTGATACTAGGCCAATTACTTAGTTTCTCTTGTATTTCTTCAATTTAAAGCAGGCTTATGAGCAACATCTACCTTACAGAATTGTAGGATTAAAGAAAATGTGAAAGTGCTTTATATACTTACAAGCACAGTAGAAAGTTTAGTTAATTTTACTAATATTAATGGGCATGTGTTTGATGATTTCCAGATATGGCATTTAGTTTTGTGAGGCACCTACATTTAATGTGGTATTTCTCTGAAATTAGAAATTATAATTTTTTATTAATGCTTTATTATGTTTCCCTCATCATTCCACTATATAGCCCCTCCCTGGCCTCTCTGCACCATGGTGGGACTGGAGAGCATCATGTCTTAGACTCGTGCAGAGAATAAGCCTATATCACATCCAGATTCACTCTTTAAATTCTATATTTTTATATTTTTCCTGTGGAAGGCAAAAAATTTGTTAAAAAGGTTTTTTTTTTTATGTCCATGAAGTACTACAAATAAGTTGACAGAAGCTAGTAAGAGAGCAAAAGCAAATTTTGCTTTGAGTTGAGAGTTAAGTGTATAATATAAAACAAAGAATATCTGAAAACTAGGTATTTTCATATAAGGTTGACAAAAACATTTCTATTTCTTCTTAATTTTCTAAGTGCTGGAAAACACAGTCAAAAACTTAAATGTTTTAGCCAAATATTTTTCTGAAACAAAATTGGAGTGCATAATTTTTTTTCTTTTAACTCTAAATGAATAGACTACAGCCTTTTATCAAATATATCTAACACCTGTAGCATATAAACTCAGGCCCAGATTTCCTAAATATACTGGGCATGTTTTAGTATTTTGATGATAAAACCCAGATGTCTTGTTTTACATGCCCTGGAAGAAAAAAGACATACAACCTTACAAAGAACACTCACCATTTTAAATCTGATTAAACTTTATGCCAAACAAGGACTGGAAAGAGTATGATGTTTGTACAAACAATCTTTTAAAAAGTATTTTTCAAATCCACTTAAATGTTCTGGAAAACTCCTGAAATGTGAACAAGCAATATTTATTTACATTCCACCCCTGCATTGGAGTGTTAGTTTGGGATCATGACTTGGTGCTTCAAGTTTGAGTCATGGTGATGATTAGCTTGATTGTCCAATCTGTGTTTTGAGGCCCACATGGAAGGAACCCCGCTTTGGTCACTTATACACATGACAATATCGTTTAGAGCCTGGTGGTTCCTAAATGTGGCTTGGTATCAGAACCACTGTGAAAGTATTTTAAAAATACCCAGTTGCAGACTTCACCATTCAGAGTCTGATATTACAGATATGGAGAGGGAAGCAGGAATCTTTTTACAAAGTTCTCCTGAAGTGATTCTGATAAAGTCTGGGAACCACAGATCTAGGACCCAGGCCTTTTTTTTTTTTTTTTAAGTTTGTTTAAATGTGCATAGGAATCATTGGATATTTTGTTAAAACGCAGCTTCTGGTTCAGTAGGTCTGATGTGTGAGTAGGGGCTGAAAGATTCTGCATCTGCAGCAAGTTCCCAAATGCTGCTACTGCCAGTCCGGGGATCCACACATTGCATTTTGTTCTTAAGTCTCTTCAGTCTCTTCCAATCTGGAATAGTTTCTCCATATTTCCCTGTTTTTCATGTCCTTCGCAGTTACAGATTGAAGGCCTTACACTCTATAGGAGGGCCTTGACCTGGG
>NW_011888849.1:304117-308330 GCF_000151845.1 Pteropus vampyrus
TCTTTTGTGCTGCTGATTTGTCTCTGTGTGGCTCTCATATCCCTCACCCAAATGAGGCAGACTTGCCCCCAACCACTACATCCTGGGGAAGAAAGGGAAGCCTAGTCATCACTTGTAAATGGTTCAATGGTGCTTTACGTTTAAGCTTCAATGGTTAGTAAATTCATAATTGTGAAAATAAATTTGACCTTTTTTTACTGACGTTTACTAATAAAAAAGTAAACATTAAAATACTTTAAATAGTATGTGTTTGTGTGTGTATGTGTATGTGAGACAGAGGGAGGGAGGGAGGGAGGGAGGGGGAGAGAGAGAGCGTGTGCGAGTGAGCAGGCAAGCTGAACTTTAAACCTGTAAAGAAGTTTAGAGGTCACTTAGTCAAACGGTTTAAAATCTGGGGGCCTTAAGACTTTATGAGGATGCCTAGAATACAACACCAAGTAAGGAGAGCTGCTCTGAATGAAGAGAGGCTGGGTAAGGAGTGGGGTAGGGTCTCTTCAGGGAATATTCCCTGGGCTCCTCAGAACATCATTTCAACACCACTAGCCTGGTCCAACCCCTCAAACTCTAAACTAGAAAAAGGTAGGCTATACTGACCATTTTGCTATTTGCTAACAGTAATTTCAAATGTTTAGCACATAGATTTGTCCACTGTCTGCCATTGGTTGATACACGACCAGGAACCACCCATGGGGCCAAGCTATATGTATCTCAGCAGATTTCAAGATTCTCACATTCCTTCTGAATCATTATGAAGGGATATCAGAAGATTGCATTACATAGGATTGGCCCGTTGGTGGCACAAATTCCAGCTGTTCACAGGAGAAACAGGATAGCCAAGGTCCCTATCTTTTAACTTATCTTTAATTATTTCACTATAGCATTGAGGTAATAGGATATATTCCCCTACTCCCCACAATTGCAAATAGAGACATATCTACATGATAATAAAGAGAAATGACTCAACTGTCTTTCAATGGCAGAAGGATAAATATAATAATATAGAGCAATGAAAATGAACCAATCATAACTACACATATTGACATGATGCATTTCCAAAAGTGAAAGAATAAGTCAAGAAAGAATACACATAATTTGATCAAAACCTTCCAATGACTTCCCATATCCTTCTGGGTAAAAGTGAAAGCCCTTTCAACGGCCTATAAAGCTCTATGCCATCAGGTCGTCTGACCTCACCTTGTATTGCTCCCTCCATCCCCCCACAGCTTACTCCACTCCAACGACAGTGACCTTATTGTTCCTTGAATGTGCCAGGCATGGTCGCAACCCTACCCCCATCTCCACAGGGCACCTTCACTTCCTGTTCCTTCTGCCTGGACTGCTTTTCCTTTAGATATCCAGATGGTTCCCCCCTCAACCCCGTCCTGTCTTTACTCAAACGCATGTCTCAGCGAGGCCTTCCCTTACCACCCTACTTAAGGTTCCAATAGCCGCCCCTGCTCAACAACCCTCCCCATCCCTCTTCCCTGCTTTATTTCGCCCCCTAGCACTTATTGTGCCATATATTTTACTTATTTTAAAATCTATCTCCACCTAACTAGAATATAATCCCTGAGGGTAAAAATTTTTGTCCATTTTTCCACTGCAGCATCTCCAGAGCCTTGGACAGTGCCTGGCACATAGCAGGTACTCAAGTAATATTTCTGAGTGAATGACTTAATGAACATATGAATGACATTCCAAGAGATATCAAGAAGCAAACAAAAGTGCTGGTTGAATGACGACAGAAGGAAGAGCTCATTTCCAATTACGCTGGACCAGAAGAGTCATTTTTGGCAGCCTGCCTCTGACGTATAATTCTAGTTGACAGATGAACCCATTTAGGAATCTGGGGGATGCATTTTGGGGCTGCTCATCCTAGAAAGGGTGTTAGGATGTTGTCTGGCTCACAACATAGTGTTTTAAAGAAGCCAGAGTACATTTGTTTCCTGGTTTAGATGGCCAACTGGCAACTGCTGGCTGTCTCTTCTTCTCTTCCGTGCTCTATTATTTAGTCATTCACAAACTTTCGTGGAGCAAATGTCTGAATGACAGGACTGTACTAGGGCTTCATGTGCATGACTTTGTTCTGTTAAACAACCTTTTCAAATTTATTTGCATGCAATTGTATTTCACCTTCATTCTCTCTCTCTCTCTCTCTCTTTCTCTCTCTCCTTTCCTTCTCTTTCTCTCCCCCTCACCAGGTCCTGGTTTAATCTTTATTATTTTAAGCAATACATGTTTGTTGTAACCAGAAAACCCAACAATACAGCATTCTAAAATGAAATTCCTTATTATAATAATAAAATTCATTGGTCCTCTTGGCCGACAGATAGGTGAGAGTCCCCTGGAGAATAGAAAGGAGGTGAAAGGGAGAATTTTCACAAACTTGAACTACTTTTCTACATAAAAGGACCTGCAGGGAATCTCAATTTTCAATTGTCTGTAGCATGTCATGCTCATCAAAAGCTTGGCTGAAGCATCTGGTATTCGAGAAAGACATCCTACAGGTCATACCAGACATTCATTCCTTAGATTTTCTAAGCTTTATCCCTGTGTCAAGTAAGGCTGCCAGCAAGCAACACACCTGGAGTAGATTATCTTAGCTGTCCACATGCATACCTTCAGAGAGCTATGCTTTTAGTTATGTCTTTTTACTTGAGGATCAATATAAAATATGACCAGTGGGAGAATTTCTGCAAATATTTTTGTCCTCAAAACTGTTCCTGAAGGCTATTCATTTTCTATAGAACACATACAAAAATTCCTCCCAAGGTTTAGCTTGGATTTTTCTGACCATCTGGTATGCTTCTTCTTTGCCTTCTTCCTTTCCTTCCTCTTCTTTTTCCTCATCTCCACACTCTTTCTTTTCCAGATAATGAGAACGACATAACTCATCATATCTCTCTTTTTGCCTGGGCTACTAGGAAGCTCTGGCCAACTTTTGACTCAATGGTATCAGTTTCCTTTGGCCTAGGCATTCTTTCTTGCATCATTCTAGCCTTTCTTGGATGATTTTAGTCTTTTTACTGCTCTGTTTTCAAAAACTTCTTGAGATCTTTTTTTCTGTTCTCTTTTTGCAAGGAGGAGGAGGCATAGTAATCCATTAATAAACAGTCTAATGCTGATACTTTACAATTTACCGGTAAGGAAAATAAGGGCCAGAGAGGTTGTCTTTACTAAGAGCCATGAACAGCTGGTTAGCGGAAGGGTTCAGGCTAAACCTGGAGTGACCACCCTTTCTATTACCCTATTTATCAAGTTAAAGACTAATATTTCTTCTGCATTCACATGTTGTAGATATTCACTCAGTTTGATTTCCTTTGTGTTCTCCTTTTGGGGGGAGAAGCCAAGGCTGTGGCCTGTCTGATTCCCCACTCATCAACATCCGTGCACGAGGTTGACAGGGTCCAGGAAGGGAGAAGCTATCTTCTCACATCTTTTCATTTCTGTTTATAGAGGCCCAGTTTCAGCAACCTATCGAATCCACTTGGGACATCAGACATAAGATAGGAGATATAGACAAAATATCTTTAGGAATCGAGGTATTTCTGAGTATTTCATTTTTGTTGTGGAGTATGGAGTCACCAAAAAGGACATAGTTAAATGCAAGCTGAAGAACTCTACATTTTGAAGTTTAAAATATGGTAGTTTATACTCCTAAAGCAAGTATGAATGATTGTATTTAAAATAATAATTTCCACTTAAAATATTAATATGAACAAAAAAATTCCTATCTGTACTTTCATGTTTCCTTGCATGGAAAAATATGGTAAGTTTAAAGATGGGTCCAAGAGTGCTAAGCTGGACAAATATTCAGGGTAGACTGACAGGTGTCCATAAGCGCTGTGGAGGAGGCGGTCACAAGTCAGAGGGAGCAGAGAGTGTGATGGGGCCATGAACTGTCTGGAATGCCACTACATGTGTCACACAGACTGTCTGGAGGTCAGCTCTCCCACATACCAACTGGGTTAATTCCAACATGTTTCCTCAATTCTTTGAGCTTCAGTGTTCCCATCTGTAAAATGGTAACAACAAAAGCTGTACCCTAGGACTGTGCAGAAGATTTAATAAGGCTGCATATATGAAGCACATGGTGTAGTGCTGACTTAGGTTCCCAACTAATCATAGTATTACCATTACTGAAACAGGTTAGAACAACTATCGTAGCCAGTCAGTAACTGTTTTATTTAACCAACTAGGCAAGAATCATAAA
>NW_011888849.1:309258-332886 GCF_000151845.1 Pteropus vampyrus
GAAATAACTTTTCTTGTTTAAAATTTTATCAAGATTAAACTGATATTCTCCAGAGACTATTTTTCAGTGAGGCAAAGTGTTCTATATAAACGAATAAAATTTTAGGTCTTTCTATTTATTTTGTGAGAAGATAACTTTTTTAAAACGTAAACTTTGTATTTTAGAATATTTTTAGATTTATAGAAAAATCGTATGGATAGTACAAAAAATTTCCTTATGCCTGGTACCTAATTTTCCCCTTTATTAATGTGTTAATTTAATGATACATTTGTCATAATTAAAAAATTGTGACATATTTTATTCATTTTTTCTCATTTTTACTGAGAAAAAATGAAGAAACTATAAAATTTAGTTAATAATGTCAATATTGTCCTGCCGCACTCTTTCTACTTATAACCTGCCTTGACTTCCCCATGTGGCCCCTTGAGGTGTGCAGTGTACCTCCAGGACCTGTGAGTAATAAACTTCTTCCCTTGCTGTCTTTTGTTGAACCGGGGCTCAGAATCCAACACCCTGGGTTTCTATTTGACAAATATTAATTTAACAAACTCACAACAGACTATAATCTAATACTATTTCATTTCATTGCTCAAATGGTTCCAGCTTTGGCTACTGTGCCTCTTTGACATTCCCCGTCATTGTGGGTTTTCTGACCACTTCCTTATATTCTAGCACCATCAGATCCTCCAGGTTCCTCTTGTGTATTTTCTGCCCCAGGCTTAGGATCAGCTACTTCTCCAAGGAGCCCTTTTATTAGAGAATGGCATTAGAAACCAAGATCTGTAGGGTAAGCAATGCTTATTGCTCCTGGAGTGTCAGTTGTTTCTGGGCTCTTTCAGATCACAGAGCAAGGAAATATATGTGTGTATACTAACCTGAGAATATGAATGTATCTATAAATATTTCTACATGTGACCATCTGTATAATACGTTAAACATTAGTTCATACTGATGTCAAAAAGAAAACCTTTTGCTTGTTTGTTTCTTGTGCCTTTCTGCTTCTAACATGGAAAAAAGCAAATTTCAAATTAGAAAAAAATAAGTTGAAATGATTACTTTTATTGTCAGTTTTCCTACCCACCTTTCCCGCCCCCACTGAAGTGGGGCATTTTAGATATCCAGTCTTCTTAACTGCTGTAACCATCTTGAATGCCTTACCCTGGAGACACTGCCTGGTTAAGCCTACATTTATTTCTCCCACAGCACGTCATACTGTCTGTCCTGCTGACTCCACTCCTGCTGACATCCATCACATAGGGTCATTTTTCTTTACAAAACTGACTCACACTTGATGATTTACATCTTGGTCATTTATCTGCTTCTGTGAAAAGTTCAAAAACTGGAGCCAAAACAAATTCCAGAATGCATCTAAGGCAAAACCTCTTGTTGCTTTAGACTTGCTATAACTTACTTTTTCTGCCAAGATGTAGGGGGCAAAAATAAAACATTTAGCTCATGTGGGAAACAAGTTTTACAGATAAGTGGGCACCATCATTATCATTTCTTACTTGGGTATAGCACTTTACAGTTTACAAAGCACTTCTGTTCATGCTGTTTCACTTTTTTTCTATCTAACAATCCTGAGAGAGTACTAAGGCAGGGATTGCTGTTCCACTTACAGATGAAAAAACTGAGGTTTGTGACAACAAATGCTGGTGAGGATGTGGAGCAACTGGAACTTTCATATATTCTTGGGAATGCCAAATGATATGGACACTTTGCACAATACTTTGCAAAATAGTTCGGTATTTACCCAAGAGAAATGAAAACCCATAGTCGCCTATTTGAGAATGGTTTTTGGTGACAATTCATAAATGCAAAAAGAAACTGAAAATAACCCACATGTCCGTCAACTGATGATAAACAAATTGTGATGGATATACATACAATGGGATACTACTCAGAACAAATTATTGATATGTGCCAGAACAATGATGAATTTCCAATGCATTATGCTAAATGAAAAAAGCCAAGCTCAAAAGGCTATCTACTATAAGATTCCATTTATATGACATTCTGGAAAAGACAAAATGATAAAGGGAGGACTCAGATCAGTAATTCCCAGAGGTTTGCAGTAGGGGAGGAGATTGACTATGAAGGGGAGAAAGGAACTTTTGGAATGAAGGAAATATCCTCTGTCTTGATTGTGGTGGTCATTAGACAAATGTATTCATTTGTCAAAACTCAAAATGTACATCGAAAAGGGTGAATTCTACTCTATGTAAATTATACTTCAATTTAAAAAAGAAAAAAGATAAATGAAAAAGAGGGGTGGAAAAGAGGTTTAAAGAAGCTGTTATCTACTAAGCAATATGTTCATGGACATTAAGCAGAACCAGGAATTGAACCTAGGTCTTCTACCTTCAAGTCCAGTTTAAGAAAACAACTAATTTTCTGATCTCTCTAATTAAAGACATAATCCTAGTTATAATAGGAATCCTAAGTGCTGACCCATTTATTCTTGTCCATACTCGGGAGCGGAGCTCTCACTTTCCCTCCCTAGGATACACATTCATACTCAAGGACTTAGAATGACAACAGCCAATCTATGAAGGATGGACTATATTGTGATGTTATGTTTCACGGGCAAAAGTGTTGTGAGAAAGGATTTGAATGGACAGTTCTCTACAGAAAAGATACAAAGTGAGCACATGAAAAGACACTGAACACCATTAGCCACTTAGGGAAATCAAATTAAAACCACAGAGCTACCACTTCATGCCTACTAGAATGGCTATAATAAAAAAAAACAGAATAGCAAGTGTAGACAAGGATGTGGAGAAATCAGAACCCTCATATATTGCTGGCAGGAATGTAAAATGGTCTAGCCCCTTTGGAACACAGTTTGGCAGTTCCTTAAAATGCTAAAATTGATATATATATATATCAATTTGATATATATATATATATATACACACACACACACACACACACATACACATATATATGTGTGTGTGTGTGTGTGTATATATATATAACCTAGCAGTTTCACTCCTGGGTATATATACCCAAGTAATGAAAATATACATCCACACAAAAATGTATACCTGAATATTCACAGCAGCATTATATACAATAACCAAAAAGTGAAAACAACACAAAATGTCCACCAACGGATGACTGGATAAATAAAATGAGATATATTCATACAATGGAATATTACTTGGCATAAGAAGAAATGAATGCTATAACATGGATAAACCCTGAAAACATTATGTTAAATAAAAGAAGCCACACACAAATGACCACATATTATATGATTCCATTTGTGTGAAATGTCCAGATGAGGCAAATCCATAGGGGCAGTAAGTAGATATAGTGGTTTCCAGGGGCTAGGGTTATTGAGAAATAAAAAGTGACTGTTGATGTGTATGGGGTTTCTTTCTGGAGCCATGAACATGTTGTAAAACTGATTGTGGTTATGGTTACATAACTCTATGAATATACAAAAAAGCCACTGAACTGTGTACTTTAAATGTGTGTATTGTATGGCATAAAATTATATCTCAATAAAGCTGTTGCAAAAAATATACTGAAAACAACAAACAAACAAATAAAAAAAGAAGTGTTGCCAGGAGTAGAAAGAGCACATGAGAGAGGGGATTGGGCATTCTGGGTTGAGCCGTCTTACCTCATTATGCCTGAGTGGGGCTCTTTCTCCCTAAATTTCTCCCATGAAAGGCAGACTATAGATCCTCCCCTCTCAGCCTAAGAAGTTTTCCCTCACTCTGAGCTGGGGGTGCAGCTGCTTCTCCTCTAGGGACTCTGCTCAGTTGAACAACCAGGCTGAGGGTGGATTGGGCAAGAAATCACTACCTGAAAGGAGTGAAGAGGAGAACATAATTTGCTAAAATATACAGGATATAGCAATAGCAGAACCCTCACTGACACCCACCCTATAGACACAATCCCTTAGTCCAGGGCTTTAGCTATTGACTGGAAAACTCGGTTCCTCCTCCTTCCTTCCCTGCAAATAGGGGTATAGCAAATGGGTAATGAATATAGGATTTTAGATTTGGTATTACATTCAATTTACCTTATACATTAAGCATCAGGATTATAATAACAATAGATGACAGTTATTGATCATAACAACCATACCTAGATGGAAGTATTATCCTCATTTGACAGATAGGCAAGGGGAGGCCTAGAAAGACTTAGTAATGTAGGTCAAGTAAATGTCAGATTCAAACTTGGGAAGATCAGACTCCAGAGCTCAAGTTTTAAGGGGTGTTGGAGATCGTTTGGTCTAATCCTTTGTTTTATGAGGCAGAAACTGATGTCCAGAGGCTAAAAAACTTGCCCTACATCACATGGCTGGCTAGAGGCAGAATGAAGATTCCAGATGCATGATCTTGTTCAAAGTTTCCTTGGCCTGTTTTAGATTTCCTGGTACTGATATGAAAGAGATTCTCTGAAGTTAAGATTTCATAGCCACAGTCCAGCTAGCTAGCTTGAATCCTGAAACTATCCCAGGCAGATGGGTATGTATTATTTTCTTAAGGATTTCTAAGAAAGTAGTTTTCACAATCTTCAGTTGTATTGCTGACAGAGTGTCCTCCCCCGCCCCCCCCCCACTAGTCTCCTCTTCCCAAGAGAAAGGGAATCACTGGGTGTGGTCTCTTCTTCAAAAAAGGCCATGTCATGCCGCTCTTCAAAAATACAGCCCCCAATTCTTAGGGTGACATTCCTGAACTCAAACTTTGCTTCCCATGTCTTCTCTCACAGTGTCCCTTTACCCTTTACACAGGGACTTCTTTCTTGTTAGGAAAAGGACTTGGATCTCCAAGGTTTGGACATTCAGTCCCTAAATCATAAACTCCTAGAACTAGAAGAGCCCTGTTAGAGGTCATGTGGAATCGGGACCAGCCACCATTCTTTCTCTATGACTGATTCTCACCTTAGGGAAGAGGGTAATGATAGTGAGCAGGGCACAGAGGGGAGATGAGAACATGTAATATTTTTAAAATGTGTAGTCAACATTACAAATGCTTTTCACTCATGCTATCAACTATATTCTGAAATTCCAAATCACATTAAAATGTGGATGAGTTCTTTTTTAATATTTTGAAAGAAGGAATGAGTTAAAAACACTAAAAAATTTTACTTTAAATATAGTTTCTCTATTCTATAAACCCAGATACAGACAGTAGAATCAACTTTAATGTCAGTACCTCTATCTACCATTTTTGGAATCATTCGAAGAGCCCACATAGGTGTACTGAATTGTTCAAAATGGTGACCACCATTTCCCCAAACTTCTTGATAGCTTGTAAATGGTGATCTTAAAATATTATTGTATTGGAAGCAAGGAAAATTTTCTTATCTCTTCTAAAAGTAGGTGAGCCAGGGTTATTAGTTTTCTAGAATAATTATGTTCATCATTAGTTATTTATTGAGTTCTTGAGTTTGGGTCAATCACTGTGGCAAACATTCTCTAAAATTATCTCTTTTAATTCTTGCAATAATCCTATTTGTTAGGTAGGTGTTAGTAGCACCATTTTACAGATGAGGTGACTGAAAATGGTTAAAAGTTGCCGGGGTTTCCCACAGACAGTAAGTGCTGAAACTGGGATATGAATTCAAGTCTCAGAGCCCACACTCTCACCCAGAGCTGCAGCTTTGTGTACCATGTGAATGGTGCCCTCTGGAATTAGGTAGTGTCTCTGCCACTTTCCATGGAGTGCAGTAGTGAATTGTCCAGGCTGACAGATGTGAAAGGGGCATGGAGGGAATAAAGGGAGAGAAAACTGGACAGGTATGTTGTATAGCCCCTTGAATGTGGCTAAGATACCTGAAAACTATTTGGTTGGCAGTAGGAGCTACTAACGAATGAAGAGAAGAGAGCTATCTCTGCTATTGCCATAGGGACGAGGAATGAATGTGCAAACCAAATGGTGAATGTAGTGTTTGTTAATAGTTGTCATATAATCCCCCTGGGAAAGGATGGCAAAACTATCAGCCAAAGTAGGATATTTGGTTCTATGTGAATTTTTATTAGCAGAATATCTGACTCCCTCATTGGCACAGATAACAAGCAGTTACTTATACTGGACTACATAATAGGTATCTTGCCTTGTTTGGATTAGAAGAGTAAGTTACTGTGTTGGGCTTGAAATTCTACTGGAATACCAATATGCTTCTAAGCAGTGTGACGTAAACAGTTTTTGAGATTTTAAGAAGGAAATCACAGTGTAAGAAGCAATAAAAATTTTGCTTTTTAAAAAAGACAGTTTCAGATCACACTTTCCATGGATTTAGCCTGCTTATCTCATCCATTGGTTGAGGACCAAGCTTCTGAGAGCCTAGCAGGGAAGCCCGCCTTGTGTTTATGCGACAGTAGAGAAAATTAATTTCAACTCACATGCAGAAGTGGTTTTCAGAGGAAGGGATTTGACAGAGCTGTTAAACCCAGTGGAGGCAGAAGAGGAAAGCTGGGCGGATTATGTATCTGAGCACTGTCATTTTGAAATTCATTTTGGCCCCCAGAGTATAAATACACTTCAGTATTTTTGTTAGGATTGCCAGAAAATCAGCAAGTGTTCACTTTCTTTGGCCAACAAAAGCATGACTCTCTGTGCAAAAATTTTCTGCACATTTATAAACAAGAACATTTTAGAAAATCCCTTCTTGCTGAGAGATATGACAACAGATATATTTAACTATACCATAAAATAAAGCAGATACAAAGAATACCATGAGTTGATCAAGCACAGGAAAAGTTTTTGTTTCTCTTCTGACACGGACGTATGTATGTCTTCCTATCTCCCTCAAATATCTTCCCTATACTGTGCTGGTCTGATGAGCTGCCATCCAAGTTTTCACCTTTGTTTTTGGTCAGATTTCTCAAATAAGTATTCCCAGTCCATTATCTATACTTTCTCACCACTGCACCCTGGTTTTCCATCCCTGCAGGCTATTTGATGGCAGTCTCCAAGTGATCCATGACCTCCTATCCAAATCTAAGGCAAATACTTTTCTCCCTTACAGAATCTCCCAGTTGAAAAAAAGCCATTAGATGATCTCAAACTTTTGGGTGAACTTTTTCTGTAAATGGCCAGATGATAATTATTTTAGGCTTTGTGAGCCATTCAGTCTTTGTTACAAATACTCAGCCTCATCATTACAGCATGAGAGAAGCCATAGACAATACATAACGAATGTGCACGAGACTATAAAATTCCAAAAGAACTTTATTTATGGACTTTGAAATTTGAATTTCATGTCATTTTCACCTATCACAACATATTAGTCTTCTTTTGATTTTTAAAAATCATTTAAAAAATGTAAAAACCATGCTTAGCTAGCTCAGAAGCTAAAACAAGTGGTGAGATGGATTTGGCCTCAAAGGTCACAGTATGTCTAGGTCAGCGTTCTGACCCAACCCAGGAGTTTCCTCCCAGCTTTGAAGCCAGCCAGCCAGGTTCTGTGTGAAATTTCTCCAGTTATAAGAAGCTCAGTACCTAAAGAGGATCCTAGTCTCAGGGTGAGATGAAATGACTAGGCCTAGTTCTGCCGGCTAAAGTCACAAAGAATAACCCAACTTTATCTTCATGGCAATCCTTCAAACACTGAAATGTATCTATTCTGACCGCTTTAGATGTCTACGCCTTTTCAAAATAGTCCAAGTTTCTTCAGCTATTGCTTGTACAACATGTTTTTTTTTTAGCATCCTTTCTGCTTTGGTCTGTAGAAATCCTGAGAGTTTGGCCTCAGAATACAGCACCTCAGGTGTGCCCAGTGTCAGGGACAAGTGAGTAATGCCGTCTTCTGCCATCTGTTCGCCATTTTGGACTCTATCAGTACATTTATCAACTCCCCTGGCTCAGGATAATGCGTACTTATCTTGGAAATTCTTCCTCCTTGGTTTTCATCACCCACATTGCCTGATTCTCTTGTGATGCTCACATTCTCCTTCTCACTGGATCCTTTTATCTTCTCAGATGGTGGGTGTCACCACAGCTTGATCCTTGCAAACTGTGATCTCTCTCACACTTGATGTCTTAGGAAACAGATTAATTCTCATGGCTCAGACATCCTCCTATAGGGATGATTCCCAAATTGTATCTGTAGCTTCGATCTTCTAGTACATGAACTCCAGGCTCCTACCTCCCATTGCCTAGACAGCATCCACTTAAAATCTCACTTTATTCTCACCCTAAAACCTTCATGTCCCAAACTGAATATCTCTTCACAAGATGCTGATAATAATGATGGTGATGATAGTAGTAATAACAGAAATAACAACAAACATTTATTGAGCACCTACACTTTGTTACTCTGAGCTAAGGATTCATTATCTTAGTTAGCTTTTACAATGAGGAAACGACTCGGCCCCCTTTTATAGTTGGGGAAATAGGCTCAGAGAAGTAAAGTAATTTGGCCAAATCCACTGTGGTAATTAACAGGGTCAGAATTTGAACCCTGAATTAAATCATGTGCTCTTGACCACATTGGATGGTCTTTGTAACTGCCCAGATGCTGTCACAGGTGTGCCATGTATTCCACATGCCCTGCCTGGAAAGCCTGAAGTCAGTTTTGACCCTTCTCTCTTGTTCAGCTTTCCTATCCAATCAGTCACTGTACTACTGGGATACTTTTTCTGAACCATTGGGAGCCATTTTCCCCTTTTATTCTCACCAGCATCTACACCAAGTCCCTTGTCATCTCCTGTTGTTTACTCCAACTCTCTCGTGATGGATCTTCCTGCATCCATTATACACGATCTTGCCCAATATGTAGGATCAAACTGGTTCTCTCACTTGAAAGGTCCTTCCTGCCATGCATCGATTTGCCATTCATTCATTTGACCCACCTTGAAATTGTCCAGCCCTAACTGACCTAGAATCCTCTTTCTAGGGGGAGAAGATATGGAAGACTGGAATGTATGTCAACTGTCATGTAATTTAAATATTTCTTATGTGTACTTTTTGTTACTTAATATGTTTTGTCTTCGGTCATTTCAAGAGCAGTGTGTTCTGTAAAACTAGAGGAAGAGCAAGAAAAAAACCCTCCGGGTAAAAGAGATTTGAGAAATGCTGGTGAATTGCAATTGGTAGACTTTATTGTTGGACTTCTTATATCTTCAATATGCTAATGTGCATTGGAAATATCAATACAGAAGTGGAAAAAAGCTGCACAGGTGTTTCTGAAAAGTACTGAACCAAAAGTCTTTATTTTTTCCTTCTCTTCTAGAGCGGGTTGAAATACCAGGGTTCTGCAGATAGGAGTGTCTATCACAATGCTAGGCATGCAACACTTGATGTCTTAGGAAACAGATCAGTTCTGTTTAGGCAACAGTGATGAAGGGAGAGAAGCCCTAGACTTGGAGTGAGAAGGACAAATTGGAGCTCCAGATTCCAAAGCAGAATGGTCCTATAAGAATTAAATTAGATAATGCATGCGAAGAGTTCTGCATAAGTATACAGACACAGTATAAAAGTTTATATTGTTTGATTAAGGGTTTTAACTTATATCTTAAAACTTTCTCCCAAGATTGGCTGTTGGTTTTTCCACCTAAATACTAAGAAATCATATGTCATATACAAATAGAGAGCTTCTTCAAAAATATTAGATTGAAAGACTATAAATACACAGATTTTCATCTTCTCTAATTTCAGGGAGTATTTATTGCATTTACATATTTGATTGATCCAGATAAAGATCTGCCAGAAATATATAATATTACTTTTAATTGAAGAGAATATTTTACAAATTACAAAAATGAGTCATAACAACCAGATAAGATAACTTTAACATGATTTGGGGTGGTTGAGTGGGTACTGAGGGCATCAGGGTGGCTGTGGTGTCCTAGAGAACAGGGAGAGGGGAATAGAGACTAGAAGAAATGATGTGCTGGCTGGAATGCCAACAAACATCTTGGCTGCATTTTTTGTCCTGGACCAGTCCTGCATGTTTTTGATCCTAATGATTTATACACAATTTTAGTGTCTGTATAATTTTTAAGTGTGAGGTGTAATGATAAAGGAATGAAACTTGTATTTGTGTGAGGCTTATGAAATCCAAATCATGAGATAAAGGTCTCACCTTGTAAATCCATATGCCAGCACAGGAGGGGCCAAGATCTTATCTTCCACAGAATGTGTCCTGCTTTGACCTACAGCTGAATCTTTCCTTCCTTCTCTGCTCCTTCTCTGGCTCTTGAGTATTTGTGGTCATGCTGCTTTGGTAGGCTGAGGCATTAAAGCCTCCCGATCCAACTTTTCCCCTATATGACACACCCACCTACCTCCCCTATACGACAGTTTCCTAAAGTATGCTCTGTAATAGGTACCAGGCCTACAGGCACTCAGTACTCAAGTATACTTGTGAAATGTTGCATTCTGAGAATGTCCCAATGTACATTAGCATAATAAATGACCTGAGAAGTACTGCAATGGAAAAGAAAACCTTAGTTATCATTGTTTGCTCAACCTGAGGCATATGTGTTAGACCAATGGGGAATATTTTTCCACAGAATGCACACTGACATCCCACACAACTCACTGTGGGAGATACTGCTCTGGTCTTACTTGGTTATCCCCCAAATTCCTCAAACAAACCAGCATTTTATATCCCCATTTCTTTATTCATGGTATTTTCCTCATGGTATAACTATTTATTGTGCAACTAGATGCACTGTACTACCTGTATAGCAATATAAAGAAGAGTTTGGGCTTTGAGGTCACAAAAGCCTGAGTTTCATCTTGGCTTAGTCACTTTCTGGCTATGTGATATTAGGCAAATTATATAGCCTTTCTAAATCTTAGTTTTCTTATTTGTAAAATAAAGCAATGATTCCCACTCTTCAGGATTGTCTGAAAGCTAAACGTGAGTAGGAACATAAAGTGTTAGGCATAGTGGCCAGGGCAAGGCACGAATAAACAATGGCTATATTATTAATTTCTCCATCACCATCATCACCACCACCACCACCACCACCATTGTTATCATTATCATCATCCAAATAAATGGAGGAAAAATTAGACATCCTGAAGCAGCTAATCATCAAATTAACCAATTTTTCTCTTTTTTTCTTGAGGAGATAATTTGACTTCCATATCAAGGATGTGTCTTGGTTTTAGGAAGTCATTTCACAGAGTATCTCAAGCTAAACCTAGAGACGAAATGAGAAACATCTGTTGGATGACTGTAGAATTAAGGAGATTCACATCTAGCTTAAAAATGCTTAGCAAAGAGGAGATTGATGGTTCAAGGCCAACCTAATGAGCAGTCACTAGTGATGTGCCATAGGGCTTTCTATTAATTCCTATTTGGTTTGACATTTTCCCAAACAATTTGAATAAATATACATGAGACACACTCACCAAACCTGAATATATATGTAGGAAAAATCAAGAGTGGTAGCTAATTCAATACATAACTGAATTAAGATTCAAAATTATTTTGACAGGCTTGAATATCCAAAAAGATAAAATTTAGTAGATTTAAATATAAAACATTACATCCATATAAAGAAACAACAAAGTAACCCATACGCAGAGAAAAGATGAACTTGATGGCTATTAGTCTAGGGGTTTTACTTGACCTTTAACTGGGCTAATAATTAGACACTGGTATGTGAATGAGAGAAGGAGAAGTTAATAGTTCTATTTTGGCCATATTTGAGATGCTTTGTGGACATTATTAGAATGCAAACTTTGTGAGGGCAGGGCTCTGTTCTTCTGTGCTGTATCCCCAGTGCACAAAACAGCACCTAGTACATAAGCTGGTGCTCAATAAAATCTCATTAAATGAAAAAAGCCAAGGAGAGGTATCGAGAAGGCAACTGGGTTTATGAATGTTTAAATCTCTTGGGTGAATGCAGATTCTTGGCAAAGCATAAATACATTCCTCCTTGGCTTTTACATGTGCAGAACAGATCTCTCAAGAGTGTTTTTTCAACGAGCTGAATGAAACATCCTAATAGGGTCAGTTAATGCAGTTCTGTAGAGAGGCTCAAAATCCCAGTCTCTGACTAACACGTACCTGGTCTTTCCCACAGTGTTGTGTCATTTAAGTGACATGTCTGATAGCAGAGAATGCCAGACCTTGAGGAGCTACTGGACTGCTTCTCTGAGTCATGTTTACTATTTCTAATAATAATAACAATATTTCTCACATGTCAAAATTCTTATTTGACTATTTACTAATTTCCATTGGATGTATTTTTATTTCTATCAGTCTGAGAATTGAAGTGCTAACTTGATGCCTGCTTTAAACAGAATAAAATAGGCCTCCAATAGGTCAATGGTTTTGGTGGTTCTCTTTCTAGGTTGGTTAAATCCTAGAAACATGATAGGAGCTTTAAGAAGAGTAACTAAGAAAATAAAAATATCCTGTCATAGTAACAAAATGGTTTTGATATTTAGGATTTCAAAACCAAGTCTTCCACTGCAGCACAAGGAGCAAAGAATTAAAAAAAAAAAATACAGAAAGAAAGAAGGAAGAAAGGAATGAAGGAAAGAAAGGAAAAAAGAGAAAGGAGCAAGGTAGCCTCCACATTTATTTAAATTTACTTTGGACAATTCTCAATTATCAGCACTAATGGATGACCTCATTGGGATATAGCTTTGTTCTTCGCTATGAATCCCGATGCGGCTTGATGGTCTGGAGCAGCGATTCTTAACTATTGGTAGCATGAGAATCATCTTGTGGAGCTTTTTAAAAAAGACGGATCCCAGTGTCCATCATGTATCCACTGAGCCAGAAACTCCCGAGGGTGGGCTCCAGGCATGTGCATATTTAAAAAGTATTCTGATGCTCTTGCCTTTATTTGGCTGATCAGTGGAAACCACTGTTCAAGGAAATCACATTAGATGTTTAAAGCATGAGCACAGACGTGGAGGTCCTGATTCAAAAGGTGCTCGGCAGCCTTCTCTACAGCCTTCTCTTGTTGCCCCAACTTTGAGCACAGGCTCCCTATCTCCCTCCTGGTCCTTCTAGAAGTACAGGTAGAACTTAATTAAGATTTTGAATTTCAAAAGCCATCCCTGTTGAGAGTGTAGATTTTATGCAAAATAGAAATCGAAAGAGAAGAGGAAAAACATAGCAGAGATGGTGTGGTCAAGAGAGGAAGATAAAGAAATAAAATAAAGTAAAATTTGGATTTTTTAAGGCATTCTACATTCTGAGGCATCCAGTACTTCAAAGTCCAGAAGGGAACTTTAAAAGCCAAAGACCCAAGAGCCCCTTTATGCTGGTCCTGTGGAAATGATAACTTATTCTAATGCTCTTCTGGGACAGTATTCTCAGACACCTTGTAATGAATGCCATTGTCCTCTTCATTTCAAGAACCACAGTCTCCCAATTCAAAGGATAGGCCCCATTTTTAATATTAGGAAGTAAGCACATGTGTTAAAATCAACAAGGAGGTCAGCATTGTTATACGTGTTAAAATCATAAAGAATATTTAGAATCCTGCTGTGAGGAAAATGATTTTATTCAGAGTAGGAAAACCAAGTTGAGGAAAAATGGCTCCTTCAGCTTTTGATTCAACAGCATCAGGTGGATGAGCCAAATACAATGGCTCTGGAAGCCAGATCACCTACGTACAAATCCTAGCTCTGAAACTATAGGCCATTTAATTAGCTTCTCTGTGCCTCAGTTTTCTCATGTTAAGTGGGGGGATAATGATATTTTTAAAATGGTATCTATTATTATTAGTTATTCTGAAAATGCAGTTATTTTAGTTTTTGTTGTTTTTGTAACCAACACTGAATCATTACTGTGTCTTGGGTCCTCACTGAGCACTTTACACCTGTCATCTTTCTGCATGCTCACAGAAACCATTTGAGGTAGGTACTATTATTATCCCCATCTAAAGATGAGGGATTAGGTGGTTGTTTTGAAGTTACACATCTGGGAATAGTGGATTAGAACCCAGGTGGGCTTACTTCAGAACTGCATCCTGAATGATGATATGAGTACACCCTTCCCTACTCCTGGCCCTGCTGTTTTCTGAGTATTACTGTGAGTGAGGAGAATCCTGTGGGTGCTGACTGACAAGAACTATCAAACATGATCTGCTGTCCACTGGTTCCAGGGCAGATGAGCCCCATGCAAATAACCCTGCTCTTAGAAGCTGCCTTGCACAGCTCAGTCTTTGTGGTTTAATTGGTACTGTGATTTTTAGTCCAGAGATTTCTGGACTAAGACCTCTGTTAACTAGAGAAAATGCAATGAAATGCTCTGGGGAATGAATACAATGCCTGCTCTCAGAGGTATGCCTCTGGGGAGATGTGCTTTCCTGAGGAGAAATCTGGTTTTCCAAAGTGAGCTGAAATTTCCCTTACCCTGAGAGGGCTTTATTAGCAATTTATCCCATGAGTGTTCAGATACGAGGAACAAAGTTTGCACGGCAGCCCTGGACAGATGATTTTCTTAGCTGTCTGCATAAAAGAGGGAAAAAAGGCCTTGAGAGAAAACTTTTCTAACATGGTGGAATGTACAAATTTAAAACAATACTTTTTCCAAAATATTTCGAGTGAAGGAACACATGTGGACATGAGGACACTGCTCCACCCTCTATTATCATATGTCATATTTTTTTCTTATGGTGCTGAAATGGTGTTCCCTTGGCTATGACCATCCTTTTGGATGTTGGAATGTGCCAAAGTGACCATCATCACTTATGAAGTATATAAGGGATTCTGGCTGAAAGGACCCAGGCTCAAACCCAGCCTTTTCCTGGCTAGATGATTTATTTATTCATATAATTCTTTCCCAGGGAGATAAGCTGCACCTTGGCATTCTTTGTAGAGAAGGTGACTTTTAAACTTTTGAATCGACATCGGGTGAAACCTACCAGATGGAAGGAACACGCACCAACTGAGTGGCATTGTGTGGCTAGAAAAGCAAGTTGAAGACTGCTTAGGTTGACTAAACTAAAGAGGGTAGGGGAAGGTCACAGGAAGCAAAGAGCCAGGTGGAATCCTTCCAGAGTCTTCTGGGGTCTCAGTAAAACTGCGCTCAATCTTGGGCTCATGACCTGCCCTTGGACCACCTGGTTCAAAAGAGGAGCCCAGACAAATAGTCTTGCTAAGAACTACTAATTGTTAATAGAATCTTGAAGCTGAAAACCAGCCCTTAGCTAGAGAAATCAACTGTCTACTACACAAAAGAGTATCTGGCAGCAGTGTGGGCAGCAGGAGGTTATAGAGCCCAAAATTCACTCTGTTGACAGATCCTGAGGACCAGGATCTATAGATGCAGACCATGACGAGTTCCTATCCCAAATGTCACCATCAATGAGTGAACAACAGGACAGAAGCAGAGGCCATATTGAGGGGTCATAGGTTTGAGAACTAGTGATGCAGAACTGTATCCAAGAATACACCTCGACCCATGTTCTACCACAGAACATTACAAGATGTGAAAGCAAAGGGAGTAAGGATGATCTTCAATCTCTATTTGCTGCTCCTCTCTTCTCAACCTCATGTACTAATGTATGTGATCTCTCTGGTGAAATTACCTATAAAAATGCCTCCCTGTCTCCTCTAGAAAAGACCAATGGCTCTGATATTTATTCTAGGAGGAATTAAAAACAGTAATATCTAAAGAAATGCAGGCTAGAGGTAAAGGCTGCATAGAGGAAGAAAACTGGCAGCGGGTGGGGGGAGCAGTAAGAAAGAACAATATAATTTGAGACTATCAAAGGAAGAGACTTTGTGGGTGGCCAGGAAGTGAGGTTGCTCAACTTGAAAGGAGAAAGAGAGAACACTGGCTTCTTGGAGTTTTAGATCAAGAATATCACTATAGAGAGGTGTCCAGATCAAAAGCGTTCAAGACCTGCCTCCCAACAAAGCAAAGCAGGACTTAACCCATTCCCAGCACAGATCTTGACTGCCAATGGCTTGAAGGCGGACCTCTTGCATAGGCTTCTTTCTATTTGCAAGGAAAAAAAGACAATCTCTTTTTCGAAGTTACTCTGGTGTGCATCAGTCTCGACGTCAGACAAGAGAAAGGGGAATAGGATTGCTTTCAAGCCACAATCTAAATTGGTTTTAGTTTTTTATTTTTATTTATTTTTTAGGCAAGGCAACACTTGGTTGACCTTACAGATTGCAAGGACCTTGTCATCTTACAATCTCTTATTTTTAAAAATTTTAATGCCTACAGCACCTGGTCTTCCTAAGTGGTCTCCTATGCAAGTACTAACCAGGACGGACCCTGCTGAGCTTCCGAGATCAGACAGGATCAGGCTTGTTCAGGGAGCATAGCCATAGACTAAACTGGTTTTAAATGACTTGTCTCCTGGTCTTCCTTAATGTAAGCCAAACCCTTTCAATTGTATCACGATTGTACTTTGAATTGCATTTTAATCACATTTTCCTAAGAATGAATGTTATGTAACACTGTCCAAATGGCATCGGGGATTTTCTTCCCTTTCCTCACATTATGGTTAAGTCA
Organism: Pteropus vampyrus; assembly: GCF_000151845.1. Classification (NCBI taxonomy): domain Eukaryota; kingdom Metazoa; phylum Chordata; class Mammalia; order Chiroptera; family Pteropodidae; genus Pteropus; species Pteropus vampyrus. The sequence continues at coordinate 325,669 of NW_011888849.1, forward strand.
TTGTGTAAAGAGTTGTTAAAATTTGTAGCTCTTGATCATGTTCTACTGACAATCCGGAGCAAGCTGCCTCCCTACACCATGAGTCTTGCTCTTGATAAGAAGTGGTTGTCTTCTTCTCTGGAATGTCCTCCCTTCCCTATGATGTTCCTTCTCTATCCCAGTCATCCTTCAAGGCCTAGCCCCACACTCCAGAGCTGAGCAGAGAGAGCTCTGGTCACTCACCCAGATACCTCAGCTCCCACTGTCTGTGCCACTCATACTGCATGTACTTTCTGCCTTATTTGGTAGCAATTTGTGTCCGAGCCTGACTACTATTTAAGATGGGTAGCTTCTGGCAGCCACAAACTGTTACTCACTTTTCTTAGTGCTTATCCACCATGGTGCCCTGCTTCTGAAAAATACTGAGAATATGTTAAACTGAATGACCGACTGCATGAATAAATGCATAAATTGCCTCTCCCCTAAGTGACTAGAACTTCTGCAACGGAGCTAATATTCTCTCTCTTTTCTTTCAGAGTCTCCAGTGTTCCAAGGAATATATATATATGCTTTCCTGAAGAAAGCATATTTATTTTGTGTATCCAATTTTGACAGAGTCAAAGTATGGGCATATAATGTTATAAAATTTAACCATATATTGCTAAATTCTTCTTTAAAAGAATATGTTCGAAAAAAAAAAAGAGAAGGCTATATAGCATAGTAGGTGCTCAATAAATGTCTTGAGTGAATGAATGAGTACATGAGTGATAATAGGAAATTGGATAAAAATAGACAGAAAGAGGAGTAGAGAAAGGATAGATGCACTGGAGATTTAGAATAAAGGTAGAAAGAAAGGAAAAGGAAAGAGAAAGGCAACCTAAGTCTAATTAAACTTTAAATCAGCAATTCTGGTTTTACTATAAACTTGAACGTGATAATAAGTAGAGAGGAAAGGAGTTGGGGGAGAAGAGATTAGATTCTAAATACAGACATCTGGATTCTGACATTCACTCAGTCACTGTGTGACCTTGGACAAGTGACTCAACCTCTCTGAGTTTCACTATTTTTTAAAACTTCATTTTGAAGTAATTTTATATTTACAGAAAATTTGAAAAAATAGTACAGAGTTCCCATATAGAATTCACTCAGCTTCTCCTAATGTTAGCATCTTTCATAACCATATTACCATTGTCAGTTAACATTGCTATATTAATACTAATTAAACTATATGCCTTATTAGCATTTCACTAGTTTTGCCATTAACATCCATTTCCTAGTACCAAGATCCAACAGGATCCCACATTGCACTTAGTTGTCACATCTCCCTTAGTCTTTGACAGTTCCTAAGTCTTTCCTTTCAGCGCCTTGACACTTTCGAATAGTAAAATGTCCCTCAATTTAAGGCTGATGGTTTTTCTCATGATTAGAGTTAGGCTGTTTTTTTGTTTGTTTTTTTTTCTGTTTTTGGCAAGAGATGATGTCATGCCCTTAGTGCATCACATCAGGAGATACACATAAACCTGTTTTATCTGGTCAGGTCGACTTTGAACACTTACTTAAGGTGATGTCTATTGGGTTTCTCCACTGCTCTATTTTTCTTTCTGTAACTAATAAATATTTTGTGGAGAGATACTTTGAGACTATGCAAATATCTTGTTTTTCATCATACTTTTGCCCAATAATTTTAGCATTCATCAGGGGTTCCTTCCTGTAACAATTTATTACTGGGGTGTCCTAATGATGAATTCTTATTTCTCTCATTCTTTTCACATTTAATTGGAATTCTTTTATAAGTAAAAGTTGTACCTTACCCTCCCCCTCCCACTGCTTTATTTATTCAATTATTTATATCAGTATGGACTTATGAATATTTATTTTATTCTACAGACCATAATCCATAACCACCATTATTTATTTTGTTTTTTAAACTTCACTTTCTTCAACTGTGAGTCAGGGATAATGACAACTGTCTTACACAACTGTCATAAGGATTAAACAGGATTTAAAAACGTGAAAATATCCAGTCCAGACAACCTAGTAAATAAATGCTAGCTCCTTTCTTTCCTTTTCTTTACAGAAAGTAGTCATGCTAATTTGGAGGCAAGATGATTCTAAATAGGTGAAAACCTTAATTTAAGAATTCTCTTAATATAATGCAGCTTTTCTAACCTAAGGTATATAAAGCAACAAAATTTTAGCTATCTCACTGTTGCCTAGTAGAGGTCCTCTGGGATGTAATGACTATGTGAGATTGATTTTTAATCAGCATGCCAATAATTTGTATGAAAATAGATGCTTGAGAATACTTGAAGACAGACTGTTCTCTTAAGTAGCTGAAATGTTTTCCCGGAAATCTTGTTTACGTTCTGAAGTTGCTTAGCTAAACTATTTTCAGAGATACTCCAAAGCATGCCTTGACCCAGCTGTGGTTCATGTCATCGCTAACTCTGAATTAGTAAAATCACTGATTCATCTTTGATTACCAAGATTCTGGTAGTGAATGTAAGAAATCCAAGTTTTCTTTCTCCAAAATTAATTTGAAATTAGATTTTGAATGTTCAGGCAAATCACTTTTACATGTAGGTGAAATTTAAACCAACAAGAACAGCAACAAAGGACGAGAATAAGGTCCTAAGAATGTGAGAGTGACTGGATATGGACATTTAAAATAATTGACTAAATACAGTAAAATCCACTAATAAAATCACTCAGTTTACTGGAACTTTCATTTCCCACCCAGTTTTATCAGTAAGGGAAATCAAGAACGTCAGGAGATTTATTTTTAAAAAACAACTTTGGGGCAGTGTGGTTCATAAACTCTCATGTGGACTCCCAGACAGTCTGTCTTACTCAGTCTGGGGTGGGACCAGGATCTGTTTTTATCAGGCACCACCTCCCAACATGAGCCTGATACAGGTAGGAGGCACAATACCGCAGTGGTGCAAAGCCCAGGCTCTGGGGCCCATCTGGGTTTGAATCTCACTATTGCTACCGACCTCCAGTGTAATCTTGGGCAAATGACTTCACCTCCTCGTGCCTCAGTTTCCCTATTGGGAAGGTGGGGCTAATGACAGTATCTGTCTCCAGGGTTGTTGTGAGGAGCCAATAAATGGTGCACATAAATGATCAGCATGGCAGTACCAGATGGAGATCAGCGATCCCTATGGATAACGGATCTCCCTTTGAGGAACTGTGTTAACGACACGTCTGGGCACAGAACTGCTTGAGCTCAGCCTTTAACACTTTCTGCATCCACTGTGCCTTACCATGGTCACTGCCATTTATATCCATCATCAGAGTCATGACTGGCAGGCTACAGAGCCTGCAAGGTGATCTGCTTTTTGTTAGAAAGTGTTTAACAAAGGCTGATTGATCTTTTGTAAATCAGAGTTACATAAGATCCGAACAGGGACTCTCAGGATTTAGGTAGTTTACTACATGATTAAAATAGGAAACAACTATATTTGTAGAGTTAAACCAACTACCAACCAACTAACACAGGGACTGAAATTTTGCGTTTTAATATTCAAGGCAAAAGAAATTAAATCTAAAAGAAACAAAATGTCTAACAGAAAACTCTGGGTGTGGGGTAACTAAGCGTGCAGCATCCCCAATCCAAGCACTGCACAGAGATCTGTCTCTCCTTCCTGTCCCTTGTCTTGCTCCAGGGCCACAGGATATCAGCCATTGATCCTTTTCCTCCCAGTGAGCCCCTAGACCTCTTATACTGCCTCCCTCCAAGTGCTCCCAGACTCCAGTCACGCTCTGTCTCTTCAGAACTGGTTTCTGGTAAGGTCTCTGAGGACTCAGAGGGACCTTCTGGGGCTGGAGATCTTGATGGGAGCAGAGAACAGGTGTGGGGATGATTCATTGCCCCTCAAGCCCATGTACCTCCCCACTCTCCTGACCCCGGTGTGCTGGTGTTCAGTGTCTGCTGAGGAGGCCTGATAGTGGAAGAGAGAGGGTGGGTTAGACAGATCTCATGGCCAGAAGTCGTGTTTTCAAAACTCAAAACTAAGACATCTGTTCTTAAAAGCCCTTGTAGAAACAAGAGGGAGAATATTTGAATATGGCCCCAGGGAGAATATTTTGGCAAGGGAGGGGAGAAAAGGTAGAGACTGGTTGTTCAAAGGGAGAAGGTGGATGGACTTGGTAATGATATGGGGTAGAGATAGGATCAATTAGGCTTATGGGTAGGCATGTTGGGGTGAAGTGAAAGGGAAGATGACAACATATTGTCTATCTTATTGCCCAGAAAGAAAGCAGCCATCATGGAAATAGCAAGACAGACAGTTAGGTGAGATATCAGTAACAAAAACACCTCAAAGTGGCTTCTTACCTCATTAAATCTCATCACAAGATCTTCAAGGGCGTTGTGCTCTCCATTCTGGGAGGTGAGAACTGATGCTGAGATGGATGCTTTGAGGCAGGGCAGTGAAGCCTGGCATTCTGGAGTGCCCAAGTTCCGGGTCAGGAAGCAAAGATAGTCAACTGGCAAGACCCTTCGGTAAATATTCTGTTCCTGCTCCATCAGGATGCTGGCGACTTCCTCTGGGAACTGGATGAGGGGCTGCAGATCAATCAGTTCCTTGCTGATCCCAGCTGAACTTGAAGGGAGGGCACTGGAATTGGCCATAGAGGTGCCTGGTTGGCGTTCTGAAATAAAGCAACGAAAGTCATGGTCACTTCATGGTTGGTATCCCTTACAATGGATATTTACTTGAGAGCCATTCAAAATCATATAGGTTTCTTAACCGAAGTTTCTGCTTGGTGAACAGTTCTATATTTTCTTTCTTGTTACGAAGACCTGATATCTGCCCTGCCTATTCCCTCCCATCCTCCCTGGAGGGTGAGGGAAGGCTTGGTTTCCCATTTTCAGAAACAAAATTGATTTAACACACCATTCCCTAATCAGTTCATAATGGTACTCTGCAGAGTAGAGAAGTAAAAGGTACCATTTGTTTTCTCATTCTCCAGTGCTAACCATCAGAGTGAAAAGAAAGGAGGATAGGTATGGGCACAGCAACTGCAATGAAAGAGGAAAGAAGCCTATAGGGAGAAGAGTCATGTACATGTACGTGCACACTGTGTATCAACATGCAGGAGACCTGAGGACCCTCTGCACACGAGGTTTCAAAACTTCATGGTCTACTCTGCCAACATTTCACCCTCAAAACTCCGATTCCACAGAGATCCATTTGAGGGTTTACAGGACCACTTATAAAAGAAGAAATGAATAGCTAATGAGATGTATCTGAATAAATAAAATAAAGAAATCTTACTCCCTGCTCCACTACTGGTAGCAGGAAGATGGCAGTGGGAGAAAAAGTAGCAAGAGCATTAGATGGAAGTACCAAATGCATTTGTAGACTCAGTATTATTCCTTTAGCACGAATTCACTTTATTTTAACCACTATCCTCCCAATCTGATTCTTAACTTCCTACCTATATATGTCCATCATTCATTCATTCGTCTACTTAACCATTGGTCCATCCATTCATTCAAAAAACTGAAAATCTATGATGAGCCCTAGAACAGAATTTCCCAAAGTATGATCAGTTTTGTGGCTAGCTAAGTTGGGCAACTGTCACACATTCATGTCACAAATTCTCTTCCTGGAAATACACGGGGCACATGAGTACACCATTAAAGACTCTAAAGGGTCTGACAGTAAAGAAATCTATTTACATCATTTCACCTAGTATTTCTCCAGAGGCATACTTTATATAACACCTATTATGCCATTCTGTGTGGCTAGTGTTGCTTGGAACCACTTCAAGAAATGCTGCCCCGAGGGCCAAACTATTCTCACTCTCCATCCAGTTCACATCTTCTTCCCAGCAGCCTCTTCCTGGCCAGCCCTCCTTCACACTTCTCATGGTGCTTCATGAGAGGACCACATTCTATTTTTCCAGAATCTTTCTTACATTCTTGATTTCTTAAAACACCCCTATTGACCCTTTAGCAGAATAAAAGTGTCTTCCAATAACACTGCATTTCTCACCACTGACTGTCATCTGGCCTAGACACTGGATAACAGCAAAACTCATAAGGAAGTCTTTCTCAACATTCAGACCTCGATATTCTTGACTTTTTTTTTTTTAATCTCTATTACAGATAACTTTGGAATTGTCACTCCAAAGTACTCTGTCTCTGGATTATTGAACTCCGAAGCCATTATCCCTGAATTGACTTCCTTTCCCCTCTACTCTTTCAATGAAACCTTTTCTCTCTGTCCTCAGCAGACACCAGTTCCTTGGCCTCACTATGGGTGCATAGTCAGAATTTTAACATGACACCCACCAACTCCAAGGATTCCCTCACAAATCACCTTGACTTTCCACCACATGCACTTCCCAATCCTCGATCCTAGGCAAACTCAACCACCCACATACTTGGCTTCTGGGCTGCTATACGACACTGACAATTATGCTACTTAGTGACCCTTGCTGATTTCTGTTATCTTACTTCAGCTAGGCCCCTGGGGCAGCTTCAACTTGACGTGAATTTATTTATTTCTCCCTATATAACTTATTGTCATTTTTACCTTGGCAGTATACCTTTTCTACTCACCCTCCCAAACCTACTTTTATTTTCATTACATTGGTTCCATCATTTCTTAACCTACGACACTGTGATACTTGCCAAGTGTCAGGAACTCCTTCAGTTAGTTCAAAAACTTCTATTTCTTCCACTTTCCCTTCCTTCTCTGAGAATGGTGTGTGCCCCCTCCTCAACAAGGCCCATGCAGGTTTGTCATTAAGTCTATTCAACATGCCTCAGTGGTTTCCTCCACCTTCAGTCTCTGTTTTTCTACGGATTCTTCTTTGCCTACACAAATATTCAGTTTCCCTTATCCTTAAAAACAAACCAATAAAACTTCCCTTCTCCCTTAAACTCCAAATCTTCTCTAGCCTCCCCTTCATTATGGACCTTCTCTAAAGGGTAGTCTACATTCCCTGATTCCTTCCTCTCTAAGTATGGTGACCATATCTTCTGATCCAAAAATTAGGCCACATAGTCTGTTCAAATTAAACCAGTAAAGATTTGGGAAAGAAAACTGGAAACCAGGTCTGTCCTGGAAGCTCCTAGTTCTTAGATCACTGTGTTGACAGGGCATCTCTGTTGATGGTCTGGGCTCTGATGTTCTCCCTTGATTCATCCTCTCCTAAGCAGCTCACTACCTTTGAAGCATAACTCAGGACAGAGTACTTTGTAATTTGCAATTTGGTGGAAAT
>NW_011888849.1:333711-371074 GCF_000151845.1 Pteropus vampyrus
TGAAAACGGTAATTATTCTCCTGTGAAAAAATATTTTTTTGCAAAATTTCTGGTGAATAAAATTATCCACTTATAGTCAATGTTTGCTCTCAGTCCCCTGCTCTTCAGTTAATAGTTATCCTACAGACTAGGACTTTATCTTTAGACACTGTCACAGCCTAGAAATATTTACCATGAGACACAGTATCTTCAAGTTCTAATTCCCTGCTCAAATAATAGCTTCCTGAACTAAGTGCTTTATATGGATTAAATCAGGAGGTAGACAGTATTATTATGTGACACTCAAATAAGGTCAAGGTCACATAAGTAGTAAGCTGGGGATCTGGGATTTGAATCATGGTTTATTTGACTTCAGAGCTCATGTTTCTGATCACTCAGCATATTGTCTATGTAGCAAACAAAATGTCACATTAACATTCTGGTTTTTAGATGCATCTCAAGTGATTTTAGTTAGTATAAATCAACGTTTCGTGCTTGTTTACTTGGAGTGATCTATAAAATGAACTCTTTGAACTCCAAGGGTAAGGATTTGACCCTAGAGCGGGGGTCCCCAATTCCCAGGCCGCAGACCAGTACCAGTCTGGTCCGTGGCCTGTTAGGAACCAGGCTGCACAGCAGGAAGTGAGTGGTGGGCAAGTAAGCGAAGCTTCATCTGTATTTGCAGCTGCTCCCCAGTGCTAGCATAACTGTCTCAGCTCCATCTCAAATCATAAGGCATTAGATTCTCATAGGAGCACTGGCCCCTGGTGCCAAAAATGTTGGGGGCCACTGCCCTGGAGGGTGGACAGTTCCCCTCCTCGGTCAGTCTGGAACTATCACTTCAAACACTACATTACAACTACATTAGAATGGAGCACACAGAAACTTAGATGTGCCTTCTTCTTCCTTTCTTATAAGTTCCTAAGAATGTTCCCATGCTTTAAACTAGCATTTGTCAAGGTGTGTTACACTGAATTTAGAGACATACTGGGCTAAACAAAGGTAAACAATCTCTCTTTTTCTATTTTAACTGCAGGACTTCTCAGAGCCTTAAATAATTCCCACAAGGAAAGTAAACTATCATAGCATACAGCAGCTCTCCCCAACTTTGTAGTATGTCTTTGTATTATTTACATGAGAATCATAGTCCTTTCAAAACTTTGGTCATCACACTCAGTGATTCTCAATGGGAGAATGGGGCCTAAGGTGTTTGTGAGATTAATTTCTAAGGAAGCTTAGTCTGCCCTGTTGCTGGAACCCTATGCAAAAGTTTAAGGGTGAGAGAGACCATGGCTTTTTTAGGAAACTGTAAGGCATTCCTGATGGCTGAAGTATATTTTTGAGAGATGAAGCATCACTGTAGAAAATAAGGAAGGAAGTTTATTTTCTAGAAGGCACTAGAGCATTGGTCCCCAATGTTTTTGGCACCAGGTTCCTAACAGACCACACACCAGTACCAGTCTGCAGCCTGGGGTTTGGGGATCCTTGCACTAGAGTATAGGTGTGGCTCATGAAGGAACAAAGGCAGATGGGAGTAGTGGGAGAATCAAGGCATATATGTGAAGAAATATCACCCGAGAGTTTTGGGTCTCTGGTGGATCTAGGCAATCGCCCCACTTGGAGGGAGGAGAATATGGGCCAAGTTTTCCCTTGAGGGATGTTACCCTGAGAGGCATCCTCTCCTGCCATCCCCACAGAGTCCTCTAATTCCCTGCTTGTTTCCTTCCTTTCTGGTGATCAGAAAGTCTCTGATCTTGTGGATAAGCTGACATTTCCAGGGCTGTCTGCAAACTGTGCAGCCCAAAAATATTCAGGAAAGCTACTCTACTTGATGAGCACTTTTTTTTTGATAACTGTTCACTCAATGACCTGGGGTACAGTGTCTTTGGGGAACTCCCTCCCCCAGAATTGTTTTCTCCCTTAGGGATAGTACTTTGGTTCAGAGATGCTAGTTTAGGTCCAAGCCCACAAAAGAGGCTCAGGCTTGGGCTAGAGCCCAGCAAAACCTGCCACTTCCTACTTATTTCTCTTTGTTTTTTGGTCCTTATCAAAACTAAAAGCATTTGGTCTTTCTGTGCCTCATATGAAAATCTATAGTTTACCAAATAATCTCAAATAATGTGCATAATGTTAGGGAGTTATGACAGGTAGGTATTGCTAATCTTATTTTTTATAAAGCTTGAGTTAAGTTGCTACATAACTTGCCCAAGAATCCAGTTTGTGTGTGGTAGGCCATGCAACTGGCAAAAGCTGAGAGTGAACCAGAAAATTCCAGCTCCTGGCCCAATATTCTGCACTGCCCCAAGCCGAGCCTGAGTTATCTTGGGAGTGCTCTGCGTCCATGGGCCAGCCTTATTGGCTCCAATACACCTGAATGGGTTTAAGAAAGGCCGAGTAGAATTCATTCATTCATTTACTGAGTGCCTATTATGTGCCAAGTTTTGTTTCAGACTACACTGACGTTGGGATTTTGTGAACAAGAAAAGATCCCTGTTCATATAGACCATTCTAGAAGAGACAAATAAACAATAATATAATGTTGGTTGGGATGGGGGAGATGGTGGATAGAGGTGGGGAAGTATTACACAGGTGCAGTATTACACAGTATATATTAACTAGAATGTTAGCAATTTCCTCAAGTTTTTCTGTAAAAGTTTTCAGAGCTTTACCATCCAGGATGCTCCTAGCTTTGTCACCTTAATCCTTTTCTAGCATCATAACAATAGCTATTCACCTAGCTTTTGCTCCTCACCATTTGTTAGCCTTTTGCATCAAGTAACTCATTTAATTCTTACTATGAGCCCTGTAAAGCAAGTGTAATTAATTAGCCCCATTCTAGATGAAGACAGAGGCCAAAAGATGATAGAGGCCACATAGATGACAAGACAGAGGCCAGAAATGTTAAGGATTTGCCTAAAGATACCCTGATACTGAGATGGGGCTGGTACTAAAATTCAGCTCTGACTTCAGAAGCCCACCTTCCATTATGCTCAGTGTTTTGAGGGGTCTTTTGCAGGGGAGATGGATTCTTCTGATTTCCTATTGAGTCTGTCTCACACACACACCCTCTTTTCTTTTCTGGGTATGGAGAGAGGAGGTTGGTGAGGTAGACAATGTTATATTTCTAGAATATGACTTTAAAAATAGAACACAGTACTCCCCTTATACATTTAAAATTAAAAAAAAATTTCAATTACAGTTGACATTCAATATTATATTAGTTTCAGGTGTACAGCACAGTGGTTAGACATTTATATAACTTATGAGGTGGTCCTCCTGATAGATCTAGTACCCACCTGATACCATACATAGTTATTATACTTTGATAGTAGCTTTCTCTCTCCCTCTCTCTCTCCTTTCCTCTTTCCCTCTTTCCTTCCCTCCCCCCATTAATTAAATAATTAATTAATTTGGAAAAGTAAAAATTTTGAGAGAACCTGCCATGTAGCTCTGCTTCTGAAACATTATCTTTCATTCTCATTCTCTGTGAGTGGTAGTGAAATGGGCGCAAGTTTCCTTGGATGGTAGAACAAAAATTTAAACAGTACACCCTTTGTCTGAGCAACGTCACTTCCAGGATTTTATTTGACAGAAATTCTTGTAAAAATATAGATAAAATGATGTTAAAAAAAAAAAAAAGCAAGTTGAGAACAATGGAATATAACCCTATTGAAGGAAAAAGAATTTTGCAAACTAATAATAGTGGTTCTATATTGCATAGTTCTGTTTTGTTTAATTTTTTTTTCTAGTGTGCAAAGGACAGTATAAAAAATATATCAAAATGATAGCTGAAAAATTCATCCAGAGAACAAAATCCCAAACTTCTGATGGGTACAAACTAGTTCAGCATTTGAGCTGTTCAGATTTTTTTCAATAAATATTGTGATATTATTTTTGAAAAGTTACTTCAAATACAATTAGGGAAGTTAAGTAGGAAAAATTTTTAATTTTATAGACTATCCCTTATTTTTAAGATAAGAATTAAGATTTACCAACTGTACATTTAATTGAGTGGCACAATTCCAATTATATAAAATAAAAGTAGAGGAAGGACATTGATTTCTTTTTATAAAAGATTTAGAGTTGGCTTAAAGACACTAAATCTCAGGCAAAGTTGAAAATTGCTTTTCAACAGGGAAGCGATAGATGTAGAGAAAGTTTCGTTAATTAGTGACTCTCATTATCTATTATTGGTTTTCAGAATAACAAATAAACCTTGCAACAAATGTGTCTTGCCTGTCCTCAATACTACGTGAAAAGATGAGTCCACAAAATCAATGAAGTAGAGTATTTCTAAGTCAGTACTTAAAAACAAAAAGAAAAAAACAATATGCCTAAATCAAGAATTAAGCCATATTCAGATACAATACTTACTGGATGGAAAAGCCTCACAGCAGAAAAAAACTGACAGAATTCTTATTAATAAAAAAATAACTTCTACACTTTGATTTCCAAAGAAATATGAGCTCACTGAAAGTATAGAAAATTTAGAAAAGCATAGAGAAGAAAATTAAAAGGAACAATAGTCCCATACCAGAGATAATCTCTGCAAATATTTTTGTTGTAGCATTTCATGTTTCTTTTCTATAAATACACACAATATTTACAAAATTAGGGTCAGAACACACACTTTTTTCCCCCTACCTTTTAAAAAAACACTCTACAGTGCACATTTCCCCAACTCTAAAACTAGATTTCTAATATTTGATTTTAATGGCTCTTTGGTAATCACTGTTATGTTTACAATTTTTATAACCACTATAAATAACACTGTGATAAAGAGTATTATAAATATATGTGCTTATTATGTTACCTAATAACATTCCCCACCCACATTGGAGAATTTTCAGGGAGCTGTAGTTTCTTTTCTTTTTACAGCTTATGAACTGTTTTATCAGTATCTCATTGAACGCCTATCTATTTCTGATTACAAGTTAACAGGAAGGCAACTCTGGAGTGTTGGTGACAATCGAATGTCCTTTTACCTAGTAGCACATTTCTAAGGGATGGCTGACCTGGTAGACGTGGGTAGCTCTAGAACCAAGCCCAAGCAGCCAACTTGAACTCCAGAGTCCAACCTGGATGAGATACTTAAATGTACTAATTACTCTTATGGGATTCTGTGTTTCTATTTTATAATTATAACCATCAACAAAATAATAAATGTATGATAATATTATTAAAAGTATTATAATAACCACTACTTACTATATACTAGGAATTGCACTGAGCTCCAGAGATCTCACCCAATCCTCACAACTACTTTATGCAGATGGCATAGCACTCTATGTTATTATTATATCAATTTTAGAACTTGAGGACAGAGGCTAAGGAACTTGTTCGACATCACACTGATGTTGGAATCAGTGCCACATCAGTCTGACACCAAAGCCCAGGCTCGCCAAATCACCACCCAACACTGACTCCAAGGTTTTGTTCCTCTTATTGTCTCTACATATAACTGACAATCAGATGTTTTCTTTGTGGAGGATAAATGAGGCAGGACTGGGACTGAATACTCAAGCTGGAAGGAACTACAGGGATAGTTGAGACAAATTTTCCACACTTTACAAATCAGGAAACTATGCCTCTGAGAGGTCAAGGTTCTTGCCCAAGGTCACAGAGCTGATTAGTAGCAAAGTTGGACTAGAACTTTGGAATTTTTTTGGAGGCTCCCAAGTCCAGAGTATTCCATCTCAACTCCAATGCCTCTCCAATTTGGTGTGCTTAGAATTGCAGATGATATAAACTCTTAGGGGCAAATCTCCTCCAGAGGGAGAAAACAAGGAAACCAAAAGTATAATCTGGAGGTTATGAGTGAGGTCTTGGAAGTCACACAGATGTGGGGCTACAGCCCAGCTCAGGCACTGACTTCCTGCATGGCCTCTCAACAACTATAACTATGTTGGGGAAATTTAAATGAGAAAATGCATGCAAAATGTTGAGTACATATTTAACTCTCAGTAGTTGGTCATTTTTACAGCATCATTAATTTGTCATTTGAAAGAAGAAGAAGGAATTCTGGGGCCTTTCATTTTAGCCAGATGGGGAGACAGTCATATATCAAATCATTTCAGGCTAAGTAAACTTTTGCTTTGTTTTTATAACCTGTAACTTGTACCTTCTCACGTGCTGCCTACCATAATCAAAACAAAACAAAACAAAACAAAACAAAAAAACAAACTTTTTTAAAGATTCCCAATGATACCTCATTTATTCACGTAAAAAGAAATATCCATTATATCTTGCCATACATTGTAGTAACAGATTCCCAAATGTAAAAAAAGTTCCCTTCCCTCCCACAAAATCTGCTGTTCTTAACTCTGCAGCTCTTCCCTATATGATAAGAACATTCATATTCCTTTTACCTTGGCATTATCAGCAAATCCCATTGAGAGGTCAGAATAGTCTTAAGAGTTTCCATGCTAAAATATTGCTGAGCTATTTGTTGCTTTTTAAAATTGAGATACAATTCACATACTAGAAAATTCATTTTTGAAAGTGTACAATTCATTGGTTTTTAGTATATTCACAGAGCTGTACAACCATCACCATAATCAACTTTAGAACATTTTTATCACCCCTCCCTACATAATAATATTATTATGAACATTTGTGCAAAAACTTTTGTGGGAACATACGTTTTCCTTTCTCTTTTGTCAATACCTAGGAATGGAATTGCTGCATCATATGGTTAACTGTATGTTCGGTATTTTTGAAGAATGCTCGAATTGTTTTCCACAGTGGCTACACCAATTTATGTTACCATCAGCCATGTATAGGGCTCCAGTTTCTCCACATCCAGGTCAACATTTATTTTCCTTGATTTTTAAAAAAGTTATAGCTATCCTAGTAGATGTAAACCTTATGGTTTTGATTTGCATATCCCTAAAGATTAATGATGTTGAGCATCTTTTCATGTTCTTATTGGCCATTTGTATATCTTCTTATGAGAAATATCTATTCAAGTCCTTTGTCCATTTTTGAATTCAGTTGTTTTGTTTTGTTGTTGAATTTTATATATATTCTAGATATTAATCTCATTATATGTGATTTGCAAATTTCCTATCTCATCTGTGGGCTGTGTTTTTACTGCATTGATAATGTTCTTTGATGCACAAAAGTTTTAAATTTTGATGAAGCTCAATTTGTCTATTTTGTCTTTTGTTGCCTGTGCTTTTGGTGTCATATCCAAAAAATCATTGCCAAATCCAATGTCATGAAGCTCTTTCCCTATGTTTTATAGTTTTGGGTCTTAAACTTAGATCTTTGATCCATTTTGAGTTAATTTTTTATATATCATGCAAAGTAGGAGTCCAAATTTATTTTTTTGCATATGAATATCCAATTTTCCTGGCAATATTTTTTGAAATGACTGTACTTTTCTCATTTAATGGTTGTGTGACTCATGTCAAATATTATTTGACCATGTATGCGTGGGTTTATTTCTGGGCTCTCTATTCTATTCCATTGGTCTATATGCCAGTCTTTATGCCAGTGCCACAATGTTTTGATTACTGTAGCTTTGTAGTAAGTTTAGAAATTGGAAGTGTAAGTCCTCCAACTTTATTTTTCTTTTAAAAAATTATTTTGTCTCTTCTGGGTCCATTAAAAATCCATATGGATTTTAGACTAGGTTGTTAATTTATGCAAAAATGGCATTTGGAATTTTGATAGGGGCTGTATTGAATCAGTGGATCGCTTTTTGGGGAGTACTGCCATTCTAACAATAGTAAGTCTTTTAAACCACGAACACAGGATACCTTTCCATTTATTTAGGTCTTTTAAAATTTCTTTTAACAATATTTGCAGTTTTTAGTATATGTCTTGCACTTCTTTCATTAAATATATTCCTAAGTATTTTATTCTTTTCATTGCTATTGTAAATGTGATGGTTTTCTTCATATTCAGATGATTCATGGTTAGTGTATGGAAATGTAACTGAATTGTATTCTGCAACCTTGGTGAACTCATTTCATAGTTCAAATAGTCTTTAAGTGAATTCCTTAGGATTTTCTATATAGGAGATCATGTCACACGTTTTACTTCTTCCTTTCTAATCTGGGTACCTTTTATTTCTTTATCTTGCTTAATTGCCCTGGCTAAAATCTGTAGTAAATGTTGAATAGAAGTGGTGAGAATGGACATCTTTGGTTCCTGATTTTAGGTGTAAAGCTTTCAGTTTTCCCCCATTATGCATTATATTAGCTGTAGGTTTTTTCACAGATGTACTTTATCTATTATTATTTAGTGTTTTTTATCATGAAAGGGTATTGATTTTGTCCAATGCTGCTTCTGCATCTTTTGGGAGGATCATGTGTTTGTTATACATTAATCTATTAATATGGTGTATTACTTTGATTTTCACATGTTTAACTGTACATTCATTTTTATGTTAATATATTACATGTTTAAGTACAATCTAACTGAGGAGAGCTTTGTATAAGACCAAAAGACATTTATTGTCTATTCTCAGTTCTGGCCTTAACTTGGACCTGTATGTTGGACAAAAACAGATGGCAAACTAGGACGTGACTGTAACCATGACTTCAAATCACAAACACTCCAATATTTTTAAAAAATCATGTTTGCTTTAAAGAAAAAAATATTTTAAAATTCATGTTGAACATGCACTCTTTATTGTTGTTTGTTATTATAATCACATTTTCAACCTTTGATGATATGAGTATCAATTAAAATAGCTCTATGACTTAAAAGTAAACTGGTGTATGTTATTTCTGATTTAGAACATATTATTGCAGAAATGACCTATACCAGAGTTTGGGTAGGTCAAATAATTTAATAAGAAAAACACATATGGACCTGGAATTTTTTTTTTTTTGCCCATAAAAGGCAATAATAATGTTACTGATAGCATTACTTGCTAACATTTTATTTAAGTATCTCCTTTAGTCCTACCAGCAACTCTGTGGCCTAAGTATGATTAGTATTACATTTTGCAGCTGAGGAAACTCAGAACTTGTCTAAATACTCATAGTTAGTAAGTAGTGAGGCCTTAATTCTGACTCAGAGCCAATTGACTCCAAAGCCCATGCCTGTCACCATTTCTTATGCCTTGGGTATAAGAGTTCAATTTATGCACAAACTCAAAACTATTCATTTCCTCTTTTTAACTAAAATGGAAATGAAACCTGGAAAGTCCTAGTATTCAGTGTTCCACTTGTTGACCAAATTCCATTTCAAGTCAAGAACTCATTAAGTACTTATCATGTGAATTTAACATATGAGATATACCTAATCTAGTAGTGGACAAAGCTGTATAGGAACTGTTTTGTATTTAATTATGCAGTTAATGGCTCTCTGACTATGTTTGATGATATAAGTAGATCTTTATTTACAAAGCTAAATCCACCTTTAATAGAAAAAAAAAAACTACGTCAAAGTGGCTAATGATAGATTTGAGGACATTATGACTTGATGCATTAAAGTCACCATAGAGTTATTATACAGAAAGATCCTGGTAATCTACAATTCCAAGCTAACACCATGGACCTTCCTTGAGTCCTAGGCTCAGGATGCTATACTCCCTTGGCTTTCCTCTTAAGTCTCCATCCCTGGCAGTGGTTTCTGGGCCTCCTTGTAGCTCTTCAGCCTGAATGCTACAGGTCTCAGTCTCCTGCTCATCTCCCTTTCTAGGAAAGATCATCTCAAGCTGTAATTAAGCAGATAACTTGCAAATGTATAAGTCTAGTACTGACTTCTCATATATATCCAATCCTGATACATCTATTGGGAGTGTCTACTTGAACATCCAGCATCTCAAAGTTAAGATATATAAATGGATCTAACTTTTCATTTTCTTTTTAATCATACCACCCTCATTTCCCCAGGCCTGAAATCTTGGAGCCATTTGTTATTCTTCCATGTCCTGGGCTGAGTTTGCATCCATTCGTCCACCAGTTGTCTCAAGAACTAGTCCCTTCCGGCCCATTCTCAATACTTTCCCTCAACTCCCACCAGCATAAATGTCTGCAACAACCTCCTGAATGTCCCCTGCTGAGAGAGATCAAGAGGAAACCTTACAAAACTGTAGGCTAACATCTAGGGGGTTAGAAAGGCCATTTGGCCTTGTGAGGTGATGTCCATGATGGCAGTGGGAGGTGGGAGAAGGGTGTAGGCTAGCCTAATAAATGTGTAAAGAAAACACACATGAGTTTTACACATCCAGGAGAGATATCACAGTTCCTTCTTAAGATCAGTTCTTTTTTGGTTTGGTATAAAAGTCACAGGACCTGGAATAACATCTGTCAGCCTCTCTCTAGTGAGCCTGAGTAGCAGAGACAAAGGAGATGCTGGTGCCCACAACTGGACATGGACATCCTAGGCTGACCAACATCTGGTATATGTGACCCTGCTACTGAACTGCTGCCAGCTGTTACCATGCAAACCTGCGCTGCAGGCCTGAGAGCCTTGGGCATCTTCATTCATGTGCCTTCTACTAGAGGCATGGGGTAAAGAGGTGGAGAAGGAGGAGCCCTAGGCTCCAGAGGCAATACAGGAGAGTGCTTAGGTGCCCAGGTTCTGAAGTGGGATGAAACTAAGTTCAAATCCCTCTCTGCCTCTGTCTAGTTGCTCGACCCTATAATTAATCTCTCAGCGCAAACCAGGCCATCTGCTCAGCTTCCTGTGAACTCCAAGCTAGAAAGAGTATAAGACAACATTGAAGATATGAAAAGCTGGGGAAAACCAATTTTCCTAAAGTCCTCACAAGTAAAATACCATACATGGTTGTAATGAATGCTTTGGCAAATCTCTGAGTTTGGAAGGGGGTGGAATGACCATGAGGTGCCCCAATTGCCTTTTAAAATAACGGCACCCACTTAATAGCCTCTAAGTCTCAGTTTTCTCAACTTTGAAATGGGGATCATGATCCTACCTCACCAGGTTCTTTTAGGAATTACATGAAATGTACATAAATAATCCACATAGTGGCTGGGCCATTAATGGAAGGCCTATGTGTTTCCACATGAATTCTGGGCAAGTTATCATATAGTAGGAGTGCATTAATATTTACTTGTTTATAAGCACATGAAATTTGGCAAAGGGGGAAAACAGGTCATTAATACATATCAGACATGTGGCTCCTTCACTCTCTTGAAGGCCCAATTACTCTCTGGTCTGTTATTTCTTTCAGAGTAACTTCCTTTTTTTTTTTTTTAATCTACAGTTACAAATAGAAATAATACAAGCGATTATATTCGCTGACAGTTGGTGGGTCATATCTAATTACTCTGTCATCTCTTTACCTGAAAGGATCCAACTAGCCATCTTCTGCTCTCTCTGAAGGAACAATCATAAACTGGAACTTCTCTCTGGCTACTCTGAGTGAGTCTTCGACCACCAATCCTGGACATCAAAAGGACTCTCAAACATCTTTATCAATGGAGGGGACTTGAGGTCTTTTTAAGTTGAACTCGAAACTGAATGAGACCAAAGGATTAAAGATGAAAGTCAGGGACAAAAAGATTTATGTTGCGAAATTAGTGAGTTGCATAGCTAGGACTTGGATCCAGTATTTTTTTACCTGAGTATCTTGTTAAAATAACACAGATTCTAATTCATGAGGTCTCAGGTGGAGCCGTAGATTTCTGCAGGTTCTAGGACCGCAATTTCATTTGCAAGAGTGTTGGTGTTGGTTAAGCACTTAAAAGTTTATTGCATGTGGTTCCTGATTCAGTAAATGATAATTATTATTGTTGCTGTTGTTTCTAATACTTGTATTGATTGAGCTGCATGTAGCTCTCAGAGATCAGGAACATACATATGGGTCTAAAAACTGTTTTCTGTGAACTTAACTGGTTCAGATCAGTGCCCCCATGTTCAAAGACTGATTCAAGTAGGCTGGTTGACTGACCATAGTGTTTCAGATTCCACCAGAGCTGAGCATTGGACTTCAAGGGAGGGTGGAACAAACATACAAGAGAACATAAAAAAGCTGCCTCTTGAGTGTAGCAGTAATCAAAGGGTGCTACAGCAGGATGGAGCAGGCTTCCTGGCATGGAAGCTCTTGGCTCTCAGAGGATGAGTCACTTTTCCTTGGGCAAAGGTGGGTGACGCAGAAGCCATGAGACACAGAAAGGTCTTTTGAGGAGGCTTTCAGAGATAATCTAGAGTCTTGCTACTCAACATGAGGGTCTTGACCAGCAGCAACTGCATCATCATTTGGGAATCCCCTAAAAATTCAGAATCTTAATCCCCATCTTGAACCTAATAAATCCAAAAATGTATTTCAACAAGATCCCCACGAGACTCAGATGCATGTTACCATTTAAGAAGCACTGCTTTGAAGGAGTTCCATTACAAATGGGGTGGCCACAGGGAAAGAAGCATCCAGATATGTTAGGGAATGAGCCCACTGGCTTCAGAAACCCACACACAGAACCACAGCCATAGTTATTATTTATCATCACAACTGACAGTAGTAACAGCAGCCTACATTTGTGTAAAAGTTTAGTCAACAAAGTCAACAAATTGAATGCCTCTACATTCTTTTGATTTATAGGACAAGGTTACTCTTTTCACTTTGTGGATACAGAAAACTAAGGCTCAGAGAGAGAATAATCTAGAAAGAATGTGGCAGCCAGGTCAGCAGACTCCTTCTCAGATAGCCAGTCTAATCTCTCCGAGTCCTAACATTCAGGACAGAAGTAAAGAAGAGAACTGGAAGTCTTACAGATGGACCATTGGTGAGGCTGAGGTGTGATCCACTTTTGATAAATGGGGCAGTAAGTTTGTGTTTTGCTGAACATGTCTGTTTTGTTGTATCTGTATATACTTCTCTACCCTTCCCCTTTCTTTATTCATTCCCCTCCCTCTTCCTTCTTTCATCCCTTTTTTCCTCCCTCCCTCCCTTCCTTCCATCCTTTCTCTTTTCCTTTTGAAAAGAAAAGTGTGTCTTAAAAATCTCTACCTTTCTCAGATGGTTGAGTTAGAGAAGGAGCAAAAGGAAATTGCTTGTGCATTAGGGAGACAAGAGAGACCTTCCAGGCAGGTGAGGTGCTGTCTGTGGCCAATATGGCTTGGAATAGTGGAGAGGAATGGGTGTGGGTGAGAGAAATGAGCCCTGAAGTCAAGAGCCAGGAAGAGCTGCTGTCCAGGTCCCTGTCCTCCTGAGGTTTGTCTTGACCCAGGGTCCACCTTCAGCTCTAGATGGCCTCCAGACCAGGGTGCCCTTCCCAGCTCCATTTCCCACGGTCCCCTCCATTTCTCCTCCCATCCACCAAAGCTGATCTCTTGCTAGCCCTGCTTCTGAGAACCATCCTGCAGCTAAATCTTTGTTCTTACTGTTTCTGGAATGTCTTTTTTGTTCCATCTCCACTTTTTCATTGTTTTTCTTTTTGGATATTGTGTTAATCACTTTATATTCATTAGAGTCCTTTATTTTATCCCATTATAGTTCTCTGAGGCAAGTATCTGCATTGTCCCCATTTTACAGTCAAGGTGATGAAACTTAGGAGCAGAGGAGTTAAGCAATCTTCCCCGAGTCACAAAGTTTGTAAGTGGTAGATGTGGGACTTAGGTTTGTCTGTCACCAAAGCCCACATTCTTAATCACTCATCTGTGCCTCATATCTTTTTATCGCAGTACAATGGAACCACATGTTCACAATTCAGTTTATCTGTCAACCAAATCACCAATTCCTAGAGATTTCTTTTTCTCATTGTTTTTACCCCCAGCTAGAACAAAGCCATGGCTGGCACTCTGTAAATGTTTTCCAACATGCCTTATTCTATTATATTTCCTACAGGTAGAGACAGTATAAGAGCTCAAGTCTAGCTTGAGACTAGTTTCAATCATGCTTCCATGACCTCTGAATGTGTGACCATTTAAGGCTTGGTTCGTAGCTGCTCTGTGTCTTGGTTTCCCACCTCTATGTCCTTCTCCACCATTTAATAGATTGTGAACATCAGGGAGTTAGGAAATTGTTTATTCTTCTTCAATCCACCCCCTCCACTGTCCCCAAACAGTGCCTAACAGTGTCCAGCCACAGTAGACACTAAGTTGACTACTTAGAAAATGAACAATCATAATTCTCTATGAATCTGCCTCCCCAATTTAAAAAATGGGATCAAAGTTGAAAACATTCCACTTAACTGTTATGGGGAGAGAGACAGAAACTTATGCTACACTATCCATATAGAAAACTAACTAAATTATTAGGCTGGAAAGAGTGACAAAGGGTATTGAAAATAGAAATGGAGGTTGGGAACTAACCAAGATCCTGTCTATGGAAAATGTGAATGCTCTCTGGAGCGTTTCCAACCCAGTTCTTGAATATGTAACATACTTCCAGAAGGGCTAACTTGGGCTTTAACATGCCATTAGCAGAAAAAAAAGTACTGTATGTTATAGGTTTAGAATGCAATCCATTAGTGGGTTTGCAACTGAGGTGTTAAGAGACTTCAAAAAAGACAAAGACCACAGTGCGTGCAGTCTCATCAGACTGGAGAGAAGCAGCTAGAACAAGACATTAACCCACTCAAAGACCCTTGAGGCCTCCAGCCTTTACCCTTGGATAACTCTGAAAGGCGTCCAGCAAGTTCCAATTTGGGCAGGGGTTTATTTATTCTGCTTGGTTCAAATCAGGGCTACAGATCCCTAATGGTTTTTACGTCCCAAAAGGTTTTCCACATTTGGGCAAGATCTACGCTTTATGGAGGGCTGACGGGGCCCTGCTCCCGGTTCCGGTGGCTGAGCCAGCTGCACTAAGGGCATTCAAACGCCCTGACTCTGGGAGAGGTTTAGCAGCATCTATCCCTTGCATGAGCTTGGATATTTTCACAATGGTGCGATGTCATAGTAAAAATGCCTCCATTCTTAAGCAACTGTAATTTTTATTACATTTCATTTTTCTCTTGGTGAGGCTAAATTTTCAAGACTAGTCTTTTTTCTGTAACCATTACCCTGTGCCAGCAAAAACTAAATGGGCTCACACTGGCTTCTGGCCCTTTATTTTGAGCACACCATTCCTAACCCAGGAATAATCATTCAAGTTTATAATTGCCACTCTCCTTTCTATAGAGGGTGTCCCCACCTCCAGGCTCTTCACCCTGACATGCTGCTGTTGGTCTGACTTCTTAAAATTCAACCTGCTTAAGAGCCTGTGTTGGCTTAATACTGCTTTAGGTCCAAATTTCACCTTGCTCTCTCCAAACTGTAACCACACCTACCAAATTAACCTTATGTCTCACTGTCTCCACTACGAGATTGCTGTCAAGAACCATTTCCTCATTGTTTCTAAGGCGCGGCCCTCATTCCTACCCTGACATTTTACCTCACGTGCTTTTCCTGCCTGGAACAAGACCCCCAACCAGAATGCGGTTCAAAGATGACCTTTGTGTTCAGAGCCTTCTTCACTTTGTTCCAACTTCCAGTCTCCTAAATCTTAAATTCTCGCTAGCATAAGCGAATCTCAGAATACAATCCAGAGTTCCCAAACATAGATGCCTGCAGGGCCAGGCAGGTGAGAAATGAGACTGGAGCTGGGAGGTGGGGCTAGGTGCATCAAGGGAAGGGTGGGAAGCTAGTGTGTCTTATCTGGGGGTGGTGTGTAGGTCAGGGCCAATGCACTGGGCCAAGGGAGAATGGTGGCTCAGGGATGCAAGAGAAGCCAGACTCTACATTAATGCAGAATTGCCCAATTTAAATAATACTGCAGCTATCAAAAAACAAAAACCAACCAAACAAAAAAACCTCCCATGTCCTGGATTTGGTTCATGAGAGAATTTTTGCACTCCTGGTATAAGGATAACACTGTTCGACTCATAGTACTCATTGAGTTTGCTGTGGGGTAGGGGGAGTGTTAACAGTCCCCTGGGCCTGGAGGTAAAGTGTCTGCAATAACCCTCTCTAGTTCACACCACAGCCTCTTCTACACTTGTGGAATAGAGTTCCCAGATAGCAGTTCCCAGACCTGGGTGACTAGGCCATTCCTCTTTTTCCCACCTCCTGAGAACAAGTTCATAGCGCTTCAGCTAATAATACCCAGATCACTACTTCGGAACAATCATTTTTTTCAGATTCGATATCTGTGAAAGTTTTAAAAGTAAATATTTTTATTCTGGGTACAAGGGGGGCTGGAAGGGGCTGTGCATGAAGGGGCATCTTTATTTTTATGAGAATTATCCTTTTGAAACATAAATCGTATTATGTCACTTGTGTTTAAAACCCTCTGATGGTTTCCCATTGCTTCTAGGGATACAAACAAAAGGCTGTATTATCTGGTAATTTGTTTTGTCTCTCTGTGCCTTAGTTTCCTTATATGTAAAAAGGGAATTTAAAAATTATATAATACTTTAAAAACACTTGTCACAATGCCTGGCACACAGTGAGCACCCTATATCTGTTTGCTTTTGTCCTTTTGACTTCTAGAGACTTTACTGACAAACTCTCCAGCTCCTTACTCTCCATTCAAATGGCAAATCTGCTATTCTCCTTTCTGTCACTGGCCCTTTGCACGTACAGTTACTTCTGCTAGAACACACTGCCAACCACTCTTCTTTTAGTCAATATCTCTTGGACCCTTAGCCCTCAGCTGAAACATCATTGCCTCAGGGAGGTTCTTCTCTGCCTGGTTCTAATCCTCCTTTTAGAGGGTGTCACACAGCCTTGTCCCTCTCCCTGTAGTATGTATCATGGTTATAATTAGTCATTTGTTTTGTAATTATTTGATTCCCTACTGGTTTTTACGTACCATGTGAGTAGGGGTAATGTCTGTTTTATTCTTGGTACCTAGCAATGTATTTAATAAATATTTGGAAAGTAAATGAATTTCCACCACCAGTGGCCTCTTCTTGGTGTGCTGGGGTATGAAAAGCACAGGGCATAGGGCCTTCTCTGAAGATATAGAAGAAATTAGGACTCCTCTCCTGATTTGAGGGCTGGAGAATAGAGGTGCTCTCACTTCTTTGCTCAGGAAAGAGACCCCAGATCCTCTGAAGCAAGGGTAATACAGAGATTGGGGCCACCGCTTTCTTTTTTTCTTTTTTGTCAATAACAGTGTGGGATCACTTTGCAGAAATAAGACCCTCAGGACCATTTGCCAACTGGACCAGGGGTATGTGGGCACATTAGGTAACCACAGAAACAGACAAGAGAAAAATCATTCCACGGCTGTCTGCCTCACCGTGGGCCAGTTAATACCTCCCAACCGGGCAGGACCATTCCTGCTTAGAGGCCAATGTAGGTTTAAATGTGCTTCATATGGCTCTCAGATGGTGTGTCTTCTGCCATCTACTTTCAGTCACACATTGGGAAGGGCTGGGAGCCCAGATCATTTTTGTAAAATGATACTCAAAAAATAGTCATGACTGATAAATTAACCAATAAGTGATACTCACAGAATCAAATCTGATGGCTTTAAATGTTCAAACAAATATTTTCTGAACCCATTCCATATGCTAGGTGCTGTGTGGCATTTTTTTGCAGAGAAGAATACATTTGCTTGTTCCATTGGTTCATAGGAGTTCCTTCTCTCATTTGGTTAATTCTGTGCTACGATTACTCAGCTGTAGATCGGAAGACTCCCCACTTACCCCCATAGGTACCCATATCAAAGGATGCTTGAGATATCCTAGAAGTCCTTGGAGGTAAAAGAGGCAGCAGGACAGCAGGTATACAGGAAAATAGTCAGATGGACCTAAGTTCAAATCAGCAGTTCCGTGTTGTACTTATACATGTATGTGCGCACATGCACACACACAGAGGCTGAGACCTCAGTGGGTGGTAATACTGGAGTGTTTCCTAGTAGTTAGGAACCTGGATTTGAGAACTGAACAGGCTTGGGATGGGATCGAATGCTGGCTTTGCCCCTACTAGCTCATCAGCCTGGGTAAGGGTTTTGGTTCTGGAGTTGGTAGCCTATAACCCCAGTTCTTGTGAGTTGCCAGGGTCTCTGAAACGTTTTTGCACTCTCAGTTCCCCTCTGTGTTCCCAGTTCATTCACAACAATATTTGTTTGAAATGGACTTTAGATGAGTCTGCTTATTAATGCAAAAATGTGATTCTGGGTATAAAAAGGAGAAAAATACCCACCACTGCTACTACAGGTGTTTCTGATGACTGTGAACTTCACAGGGAAACCCTCAGAGGAGTCATGCATTTGGTCAGGACTTCACAGAATCACTTGTGGCATTAATATTATAAAATCATTTTTAAAAAGTTTGTCGTCATAATGAAATACAGAGTTAAAACACTCAAAATACCAAATATGTGTTACCAGTTGACAAAAACATTTTAAACTTTATTGAAGATGGTCAAATATCTTCTGTTGGAATTCTGTCCACTGAAAATAAAACACTCTTAAAACAAAATACTATTTTAACTGTACTATTAATTCCTTTATGATTTCTTGGTTTTAAGACTCAATTTCAACAGAAGTTTAAATAATGAATTGCACTATCTTGAGATCTTTTTTTCTCCTCTTTTAAATATTTGCTACTGACTCACATATTATTATAAACAAATTATAAGCATGTTCCATTATGTTCTATAAATGTTCTCATGGACAAGAATTTTCATAGCTTATTTAAATGAATTTTTGTTCTTTAAAAGAATAAATGATTTTGAAACACTCAAAAGGGTTAATGACATGTACTGAAAAATCTTAGTTTTATGCACCTTCATAAAAATATACGAATTTTAACTTGAACACTAAATTCTGCACCAATCATAGATTTTTAGACATGGCTCCTGATCCCAGGAATGAATGCTTAACACCTTTTTCTACTCTGAAGGTGTTGCAGAAAACATCCAAAATTAGACTGGTGAGAAACCAAGGAGCACTCGGAGAGTTGGAGAACTCAGGTTTATTACGCCGGTGGTCCCAGAGGAGCTAAAGCTCTAAAGATCTGGGCCCAGAGGTCAGCTGCAACTTTCTTTATATAGACCCTTTTTGGCATGGGCTGATTGGTTAATTTGTCCTTAGACTGTTACAAAGTGATGGGAGTTGCTATGGTTACAGGTAGTTCCACTGCTTTACAAAGGGCAGGAGTTGCTAGGGGGTACAACAGTTAAATTTGTTGCTTAGACAGATCAAACAAAAGGGAAGGTGAGTCTTTAGTCGATTTTGAGTATAACCTATGCAGCAAGCATATTTACAGAAGCAGAACTGAGAGCTGATTAGCCTTTTGAATGAAAATTCCTCTTCAGATAGAAGAAAGATGATATCAACAGAGAATGAAGTAGAAACAAAGAAGCTTCATATTACAAGTGAGGGCTTGTTTCCCTCAGTTAAATAGGTGTTCACATTTCTCTAGGCTCTTAAATGGTTTTAGAAACCTCAGACTTCATTCAAGAGGAACTTCCCTCTGAGCCTCTACCTACATCCTGTGCTTATTTCAACGATAACATTTATATCATCCTAAAATTGCATATTTATCTGTCCATCTCCTCTACTAATAGGTGAATTCCTTCAAAGTTAAGACTATATCTTAGTCACAGTTTTATTCTCAGGACCTAGTATAGTGCTTGGTACATAGTTGATATTCAGTAAACATTTGTTAAGTGAGTAATAAATGGATGAGTGAATGCCCTGATGCATGAATCCTAAGGAAAATACAACAAAAGATTTTACATAAGGATGGCCTCCAGACTCTAGATACCTCCTTTCAAGTGTCCTTGTAAGATGCTTCTGCTTTGTGCCCACAATCAGGAAAATCTGGAGAGTATTTTTCCTTTTTGTGTGTGTCTATGAATGAACTAAGAGCAGCGCGTCTTAATTAAAAACAATGGAGAGTTGGCATTTCAAGGTGTTAGTAAAAGTGGCAGCAACCATCATTACCACCATCATCATCCTCAGCATCACCTTCCTGGTTGTAACATTTATTGAACATATTTTATTTAGATGTCAGATTCTATGCTAACTTCTTTATATATGTTATCTCGTTTAATCTTCAAAACAACTCCATGAAGATCTTGCTCTCATTCCCATTTCACAGACGCAGACACTGAAGCCTCGAGAAGTAAAGTCATCTTTTCAAGATGACAGTGTTGAAGTCAAGACTCAAATCCAAGGCAGAATGATGCTCACATTCAATTTCTGCTAACCATAAAGCAACTCAGAGGCTGACAGTCCTAACAGGCCAAGGAGAGCCCCAGATAGCACTTGCCTTATTCATTCTGAGCACCTCTTCCTACCTTACTTCAACAAAGCCTCTGGCCCTCCCCTGTCTGTCTCCCTTCTCATTTGAATGTAAGCCCCTAATGGTCTTCAGTATGGCTGCTGACAACAATATTGGAAATGAAGGGCTTGAATTCATCAGAGTCTTCACAGAGGCTTCAAATGCCTCTTAAAAACATTATACATATAGTATGTGCACACGGATACTAACATTCAAACAGTCAGAGTATGACAAGTAAAAGGCCTCTCTTGAAAGCAACCATTTTTGCATGTTTCGGAGTCTATTTTTTGGCAGTTATCTCCTTACTCCAAAAAATGTTTATATCCCTATTTCTTTATATCCTCTTCTCTTTAAAGAAGAACATACTTAATTATCTTCATGAAAGATGAGGAATTTTGTCCTTTCTCTCAATTCCTGTAAGTTGTATATTTTTAGTTTTGTTTTTCTATTGGTAACTCCTTCAGCTTTAAATACTATTTGTTAACTTCTCTCTTTATTCTTCAATTTAAATGTGTTTCTTGACTCCCTCAGGATTATCCTATCTGCTCTTTATTCTTTTCTAATTAAATCTGCCTTTTACAGGAAATATACAATTTCTTATTCCAGTTTTTTTTTGGGAAACATTTAATTACTGACATTGAGAAATCATCTTTTTCATTTAAAATATTCAGGAGTTCAGTTTTATATGTGTTAAGCTTTTGCGGGGAAGCATTGGAATATGATCCCTGTTGTTTCTTTGGGTATAGAGTTTCAAATAACTATCTTACAAGTGGATTTCTGAAATATGGCTCATTCTAAGTTTCTGTAACTAGGACTTGACATCTTTTATGACCAGCTTAAATATGGGAACCCCAAGTGACTGTCTAAGGTTGCTGTCACCAACAATCACGTTTCTGAATTCAATGTATTGGATTTAACAAACCCTTAACTTCCTGATTTCTTGAAGTGTTGCTGGGGAAGGGGGAGGGGATTGGCATATGATCCAAGAATCCTATTGATTTTTAACCATTAATAACATATTGGAAGAATTTGAAATGATTTTTTTAAAGATAAAATAACAGTCATCTTAGACTCAGTTGCTTTTATCCCAACCAATTGCCCATTTCTATCAATTCTACCTCTTACATATACCTCTCTGTTGCTTCCCAGGGATTTAGACTTTTTGGTATATTGCTTAGTGAAATGGAGGAGAGGTCTGAAATCCAGCCCCCATGCTGTGCACTAAATGACATGTGTGGGAATTATGCTGCATCACCCCGTAGAGTGGGGAGGGGGGCCTTTTTATAATTTTTACTATTCATTAAATGTGCCAGCAATACCCTACCAGGAACATTGTCTTAGGAACAGCCTTCTAAATGCCTCCAGTTCTCACTGGCCTTTCCCTCTATCCACCTTCCATACCAAGCATACTTATCCGAAGTATCAGAGATCATAATTCAGTAAGTTTGGGGGTGAAGCCCAGAAAGCTACATTTTGGACACTCATGTTGGGCAATTCTGATGCAGATGGGCTAAAGATGACAGAGGGCTTTTGTCCTGTGCCCACCAAACTTCTTGGCCCCATGAGTGACTCCACCATCAACTGAGTAGCCCAGCACTTTATGAATCTCTTAGGGGTAGTAAGGGCTACCTCAGTAGACTAGAAATCTAATATTACATTTTCTTTGGAGTGAGAAATATTATTTTAGAAGTTGAAGACTTCCAGATATGATCTTTTGCATTCTTCTAAGAGGTGACAT
This sequence comes from Pteropus vampyrus, assembly GCF_000151845.1. Taxonomy (NCBI): domain Eukaryota; kingdom Metazoa; phylum Chordata; class Mammalia; order Chiroptera; family Pteropodidae; genus Pteropus; species Pteropus vampyrus. The sequence continues at coordinate 355,570 of NW_011888849.1, forward strand.
AGCACTGGGCCATAGTGGGCAATGAACGAATACTTTTTAGTTGATTAATTGGCACAGAAACATACTCCAAATTACATTAACACATTCTTTTAATCATTAAGAAAATATTTTCATGGTCACAAAACTAGTCAGTCAGAGGATTTCTTTAAATAAACTTAAATCTTGGAATTAGAACTATGCATATGCCTTTCCCTGCCTGGTAGGCATGTAAAGGGTAATTGTTTTGATTATGAGGAAGTCAACTAAGACAACCTTTCTAAACTAAATTATTTATGAGGTACAGTCATATAGCTCGAATGTGTGTGTATATTCCTATTATGACTTCTTATTTTTATACTCAGAGGTAATAACTTTAGAGAAAGACACAAACATAATATACTTATTGTAGTAAAAGAAAATAAGTTGAAAACTTATTAGATGTTTTTATCAGAAACAAAATATTCCCTATATGTAGGAAAATTTATTTTCATTTAATATTCTACTTACATTCTATATATGACCAATAACTTTAATAGTTATTCTATATCTACACATACACACACTCAAACTGGTTAAAAATGAACAGTGGAGTTTTCTTTTCTACTGTATAATTTAAATATGGGTAACTAAGCTTAGTCCTGGTTATATGTAAATAAATATTCAATCCTTTAATTTACAAACTTACCCAGCAATATCCTGAGAATGAAAAATTGAGTTTAATGAACTAAATTTATTATATTGGCTGGTACAATATGCACATTGAAAAACATTTAGCTGCCTTATATTGAAAATTCTCTTCCTTAACACTAATTTTTCTAATTTTGCTGTCTCACTGCTTTACATTACTATCAATTATTTCACTCTTTTCTTTCTCTTTTTACTAAATCTTGCTTTTGTAATTTTCAGTAGGTAGTACACTGGAAAGAAAAGAAAAAAAAACTGGTGATAGATCTAGATAACTTCTTCCTGATTATGGAAGTCAATCACTCTTTTGATTACCACTGCTATCAGAGTTGCTCCTGAGATTTTAGAAAGGTTAATGGGGAGGCAGAGAAGGGGGACCAGAGAGAAGGTAGAAACACCTTTATTGTGGAAGTCCCTGACAGGATGGTATAAGCTCTTCATTTTCCATTTTGAGATAGCCCACCCTTGCAATCAAGGGCACACCCTTGGTGATTAATACTTCATATTAGAAAATGTTTCTCATTACCTGGCAAACTTTGAACTTAGCAGACAGACCATCCTGGGTGGTCTTAAAGGCAGAAAACCAGGAATGCTGTGTACTGATTGTTGGCTGTCTTTATAGAGCCACCTATACCACTGGAGGTGAGCAAGCTCATGGAAATGTTGAAGAGTTATCAGAAACCTGTAGACTATGGCCAAGTTGCAAGGCTGCAGAACTCTGGCCAATTAATCCTTGAGATATCAGTTCCTGACGTGTGATCGCCTTGTGAATAATTAATAAACGATGGACATTTCCTTTTCCTATTCTCACCTACTACAGGCTGCTCCAACCCTCATCTTGTACCCACAACCACCTCCAGAAGATAAGTTGACTTAGACCACCTGGAGTCACATAAAATGCTGTCTGTCTTCCTATTTCTTTTTCATAACCTCAGTTCTTTCTAACATCTTAATATACCTGGGACCAGACACCTACATAGCAGGTTTCTCCTCCTTTTTAAAATTTCTGATTACTCTTTTTGTCATAAAATAAATATGACATAAAATTTAGCATCTTAACCATTTTTATGTGTATAGTTAAGTCGTATTAAGTACATTTACACCGCTGTGCAACTATTACCACCATCTATCTCCAGAACTCTTTTCATCCGGAAAATGAAAACTCTATATCTATTAAACACTAACTTCTCATTTCCCCTCTCACACCAGCCCCTGGCAACCACCTTTCTACTTTCTGTCTCTATGATTTTGACTATTCTGAGTACCTCGTATAATAGAAATCATACAGTATTTATCTCCCTCTTCTCCTTTTCTCTCTTTTCCAATTCCATTTAATCTACTTCAAACATGATCTCTTTAAGAAAGAGGTCATTCTTTTTCATCTTTCTTATCTTTTCTCTGTGGGAAAAAAAAAAATTAAAACCCTGTCCTGCCTCCCCCTTCCCTCTTCATTCCATCTATAAGCCTCCCATTAAAATAAATAAAGGAAGGAAGGAAGGAAAGAAGGAGAAAGAAAGAAAAGAAAGTTACTCGGATAATAATTTTCTGATTCTTTCATATAGATATGAGTTTCAAAATGTAATTAACCTTAATAAAATAACTACAGATACCCACATCTAAAATACTTTGAAATGGCCCAAAGTTCTTTTCAAAATCTCCATAAAAGTTTAAATTTAACTCTATACTCATCTTAATTAAAATTATTTCCCCTCAACAATTGTCTTTTAACTCACTTATATAGCTTTTTTCTTGGAGGCTGATTCTCAGTATTCTAAAAATGCTGTTTTTCTCTTTATTCCTAAACGAGAAGTGTGTAGATTTCAACTGTGTTATGAGTTAAAGAGATTTTTAAGGACTAGAGTCTGTGAACCAAACCACGACATTTAATATTGTTTCTCCGGGAAAGTGTTCTAAGTTCCACACAGTTCCTGAGAATTGAACTGCTGGAGTACAAGCATTTGTAAACTGGGGACTGAGTGTGTGTTATATGCTTCCCACAGATTTTCATTAGTGATAGAGAGCTGAAAGCTCTCTTGACCAACTTGGTGCCATAGGACACACAGTGAACAATAATAGAAGCAGACAACCATGCCCTAGCAAACCCCAGCATGTCTTCCAGACTCCCTGCCTGAGTATATGCCAACAGAGTTTAAGACCAACTAGTTAATATGCTGAACCTATAGATTCAATCAATACATATTCTATGACTTCAAACACTCATATAATTTTTCGATGCATTTTGTTCCACTGCAAACTGAAGAAACATATGTTTCACTATGGCACGTAATAGACTTTGAAAACCCCCACATAAGGGCACTGAAGTTGAAAAGATTTTCCAAGAGCACAAGCCAGAGCTATAGAAGTAAGCCTAGAGCAGAAGCCAACCAGCTAATTGTATTATTCAGCAGTAAGTTACTTACAGTGGGAAATCAGAAACCATTATAGAGCTGCAAAACAGAAAGCTAAATAAACTCTCAACCCTTGCATAAAACAATAGTTTAAAGATAACACATTAGCTGAGGGTCCAAAGAGTCCTGGAACTGGGAATGTTGATCTATGAAGTTCTGACTGAACAGAAAAGTGCAAATAGCAATTCAGATCCAGTTATTATCAGGGCAACAGACACACTAACCAGCAGCCTCCTTTTTTTTCCCCAAAGGGGAAAGACTTGAGACAGCCTGCCTTAGTCTTGGGGGTCTATCCCTTTACAATTAATGGAGAAAGTGGCTTTTATTGACTTTGTTTATTTGTTTGAGGCCTCATGTTTTGGGCCAAGCCATTTGTCACAATGAACATTAACTCCCTCTCTAAACTCTTTGAACATTTAGAGCCTCTTCCACACGATTTGAAACTTAACTCTCTGCAGTGTCATATTATTCTCTGAATACTTGATGCTTGCAAATCTAGCCTCTTTGTTAGGATCATAAACCAACTTAGACAAGGAAATTAGCCTGCACTTCATTAGCATCTCCCATAACACCTACATACTCCTGGGTACAGGGTATCTGATAAACACAGGTTACTTAACTCACAGGATGAGGTCCTCACATAAGGTCACAAGCACTGAAACAATGTCAACTCCACATGCCAATCTCAGCCCAATTTCCCAGGAAAAGTACTGATGGAGAATGTAAGCTTGGCAGTCATTGGGAGCCACATCAGAATGCAGAAATTCTGAATCCTGTGCATAGGGGAAACTGCTTACCACCTAGAGACTATAAGCTTCATGAGGACAGGAACTATGTTTTGTTCTCTATCCAGCACCTGTAGGGGCTCAAAATACATATGTTGAATGAATGAAACATATATGAAACCAACAGTCTCCCCTTTAGTCTCTTGGATTAGTGTTTCCACATCTTTTCTTTCTCTTCACTCATCATTTATAATCAATCCACAAAAGTTAAGGTGACTCCAGAAAACAATCCAACGTGGTACTACATGGCATATAGGGAGGTGTGCACCTCCTCTCATCTGCGCAGGGTGTATGTGCAGGGGAGCAGTGGGGGAGGTTGAGGATCAAAGAGGAAGGTCACTGGTCTGCTAGCCATGGGTCTGGGGCTTGCTGCAGAGGGATAAGAACTGCTCTCCTGAAGAGAGATAGCCAGATGTCAGATTGCGCTCTTGGTAGCCCCCAGGCAGTGGAATACTGCTCTCTGCAGTCCTTGTCTGGCTGGCAGCTTCCTGCCAGGGAAGGCTGCCAAGCAGGTTGTGACAGCTGTGCGCAAATCTCCACAGTTCTTTGGTGCACTGACATGTCTGACCTGCCTGTCTGCTACTCGTGGGAAATAGCTGAGAAGTTCCAATGCTGAGGGATTTCATTTTCCACTGGCATTCATTTTTCAGCAGAATGTCTGACTATCTTGTCTTCTAAGATGGAAGTCACTGGAATGTGGCCTTTAGCTTTTCTGGTCAACATGAACCTATCGATTCTGTAATAGGAGAACTAAATTCCACTCTGTTCCCAGCCACCACTGGTTTTCATTTTGGCCACGTGACCACACTGGTTTACGAGTATCTTATCACAGTAATTGACACCTGTCATGGACTACCACTAGGAGAAACCACCTGTCTGAATAGTTAAAGAAAAATTAAAGATAGCTTTTTAACCATTTAGTTCTTTTGAAAAAAATTTTCAAAATCTTAATGCTTATTATTTGGAATGTTTATACCTTGCTTAAGGGATTCTGACAAAGGGCTACCTTTTTATATTCTCTTAAAGCAGCTACCTTTATTTAAAGTTACTGAAAAATGAACTCAATTTTTCATTAGACATATGTTAACTTAGATTCTTTTCTGCACTCAAAAGTAAAAAGTTAAAAGTGAAATTTCAGACATACCTTTCAGCATCATTCGTCCAGTAGATCCTCCGAAAGTATTGAGAAGGCCACTCCTTGCTCCTAAAGATGTGGTTGCTTCTAGGAGAGAACCGGTGATGTACTGAGATACAGAAGTCCTTTGGAGGGTGGCACGATATTCACAAACGTTGTTTAGGACACATTGCTTTAAGCAGGGACCAATGGTAATCCTTTCATAGGCTGTCTCGGAGGCTGGGAGCTTTGTGAAGAAATGGAGAAGAGATCCAATTGTATCTTCTGTTTCTTCTCCCCTTCTCACTGCATTGTAGATCTGTGAATAGCACAAAGTACAGGAAGTATTAATCTAGTTTCTTAGAAAAGCAAATTAACTTGTTGACAAGATGCCAAGATGACTTATTAAGAAAGAAGGCTCAGTCGCTCTAAGCACAAACACTTTTGAGCACTGGACTCATGCATTAACCTGAACATTCTACAGACACCATTTATTTGGAAAAGCTATGTGTAGTTATGAAATAGGCCATTCAAACAACCCTGCTATCAAACAGAGCACTTACAAGTTGTACCAACCAAAAATGTTCTCAGCTCTTCTGCAGAGGTACAAAGGCAAATCTTTCCTTTTTGTCCTTTTGGACTCTAGGGAGTGACTATCCCGGTCTGACTGCCTCTAGGGAATACTTCAACCTGACATTCTTAAGGAATCTTTCCTCTATTCTCAAACAGACAAGAGGATAAGAGGGTCATGGGAAAGTAGAAATTCTATATATCTCTCTTGGGCATAATCCTTCAATCCATCAGATTGGATGAAAGTCTCTGAAACCTTTTTCCTCCTCTTCCCTCACCTCCCACATCCAATGAGTTGACAGGTCCCGCTCACTCTTCCTGTTACGTCTCTGTCACTGTCCTGATTTCCTCTCCCTTTTATAACCTGATCACAAGAATTATCTCCAGGGGACTGGACTATTAAGAGAGGTGTCCCATCATAATTCCAAAGCATTTCAAATTAATCGTTCCACATGCACTTATGTAGATCCTGCTCTGTGTGAGTCACTATGTTGAAAGATGTGGAGCATGGGCAAGAAGAAACACATCTCTTGTGCTACAGGATTTCACAATCTAATTTAAAAGATGAGGCCTGAAAATTATGAGGTTTAACATTATTGTAGGGAGGCTTTGGGTTTGTCAAGGTCTCTTGAAAGTCGGACTTTCAGGTACTTTTAAAAACAACAGGGAAGAAACAGAACATGGGGTGAGTTAATCTAGCTTTCTGATGGTGGACTAAAGGTTGACTATATTGCGCTGTTTTTCCATCATGCCACTTTGAGCAACTGGCCTTGGTTTTCTTGTTATTCATTCATCAAATCAAGTCATTATGTGTTTATATACCAGTTATGTGTCAAAACTGGGTAAATAAGACAGCTTCTCTCCTCAAAGAGTTCAGTCTACTGATAATCAAAAGAGCTCATAGTAGAGTGCAAATCAAAGTCATCCACTCTGGTGACAGCAATGAGTGGCCACGAAAGAGAAGACCCACCTATCCTTTCCAGGCCATGAGTGTGTCCCCATGATGTTGCACACTCCAAATCTCACCATAACTAGGGCCCATGGGCACTCAAAGGGGCCCCTGTTGATCTGTGCTAGGTCCTTAGGAGACCCTAGAATGTACCTACAACCCCCTTGATATTCAAATTATGCAGACCCTAACTAGATTTCTACTCTGCCTTCCTCTGCCTACTGTATAGACTTGTCACTTGAAGGGAGAGTGTGAATTCTTTGCCTTCAATTCTCTGTCACTGAATTTCTGGTGGTCAGTGTGGCCATGGAGACGGTGTGCAGGGACAGAAAGAACTTAGGCTTTGGCATCAGGTTTATGGGGTTGTATATCTGACTCTGCCTTGACCAGCTAAGGAGCTGGTCATGAGCACAAGCAAGCTGACTTACACGTTTCGAGGCAGCTTCCTCTTCTCTAAACCGGGGATACTAAGGCCTCTTCTTAGGGATGTTCATCAAGACAATAATGCAGAGTGCTCAGCCTGGTATCTAGAAATGATGCCCACTACTATTGGGCAAGAAGAGAATGTACTCCTCTATCCTCAAGGAACAGTAGAGTATTGTAGAACAACCTAGCATAGTCTATGAAATTCACAGTGATGGGGTTATATCCTTGCTCTTATGTGCTGCTGGATAATACCATCCTAACTTTATCCGACTGTATTGTGAGGGGTAGAGAGCTGCAGAGCTCAGGACACGCTTTTCTTCTCTCAGTTCCAATCATACAGGCAATCTCCAACACATTAAGTCTCAAACGAGCTCTTCAGAAGTAAAAGCTCTAGAAGTTCAGTGGAAAGAACCCACTGTTACGTCTGATTATTCAAGAAGGCTTCAGAGAAAAAACAGATTTGAGCTGTGCCTTAGAAAACAGGCATGGCTTTAACTGGAGCAGCTAGGGGAGGCAACTCACATGGTAAGCAAGGTGAAGAGCCTGGAAAATGAATGATTTCTAGGACAGCAAGCAGAGCATGGTATTTAAAGCAGAGACTGGCCTGATAAAAGAGAGCCTTGAATGTCAAACAAAGAGGTTTAATTCATCAGAAGTGGGGAACTCTTCACTTTGGGGTTTTTTGTTTGTTCGTGTTTTTTTTTTTTTTTTGGTCTGTTTGTTTTTAGCAGAGGAACGATGCAAAAAAGGTTTTACTTTACAAAGATTAATATGCTTATCGTTCTTAGTTACTAGTGCGTAGAACTACTCACTTTCTTAATTTTCCAAGCTCATTCACTGGCTCAGATGCCCACACTCATTATGCTATGCAGGCCAGTTTTCACAACTTGCCTTTAGATTCCCAATGTCTGAGTCCCTTATTCAGTTTTCCCAAAGGGGTTTCCTCAACTCATGAGAACTAGAGAGACTGAATGATATAAAAGACTCCTTGATCATATAAGTTTGAAAAACTGAGTACTTCATTCTCCTTCTGAAGTTTTAAATTGCATATTAGAATATGAAAGACAATTAAAAGGTTCAGAGTAAAGAAATATATTTTATTTTGCTTTACTGAGCGTTTGAGTGTTTCTCGTGTTATTTGGCATTTCATGTTTTTTAAGAACACACAGCCTGTGACTATAGTGTTGTACAAAATAATTTGCTCTAATCAAATGGCTTTTTCTTATTCTCATTTCTTTGACCTCTGTGGAATCTCTGAAATAGACAATTACCCATCTTCCCTGAAGTTCTGCCTCTCTTATCATCTCACTGTTCCATCTCTGCCTTATTCTGTGGTTCCCCTTCCTCCTTGGGCCTTCAGAAACAGTTGTAATGCAATAGAGAAGTGCCAACAAGTGCCTAATGCACAACAAATTGGCTGGCCCTGGGCCAGAGTTACCCAAAAGACCTGCTTCATCTGACATACAGTGTTTAAAATCAGGAAAGTTTACATACACATCTGATGTTACAGCATCTCCTGGTAAATGGAATAATCTGGCAACACTGAGCATTCCCATGTGGTGTCAGATGGCTAGACCTTAGATGGGGCATGAGTTCTCCAGTCGGCACCAGTTCCCACCACTCTCTAGTGATCACACCTGGCCAATATCTGGTCATCGTTAGTATATGTGTTTGTGACCCTTGCCTTAACGGGATATGGGAATGGCTGTAGATACATGTAATAAACATGTATTGAGCTCCTACACATTGTCTGCATGCTCTACCTTATTCTAGTTGCCAAGGATACAGAGAGAAAGCCATGGTCTCTGATCTCCAGAAGCATTGCTACTCACCTCCAACATATATAAACACTACATGTATGTTAAGTAATCATTCAGCATTGCTATCAGCCACTGGTTTCCAAGTCCTCAAACTTGTCTAAACAAATAAAAGATGAATAACTCCAAAAATAAAGCTCTGAGCTGCCATTAGTATGGCTAATACTCATCCACAAAGAACCAGAAAAAGGTCAACAGGTTCAACCAAGATCTGGACTACCCATACTAGTCATCCAAATACTGGATGAGCTGAATTCAATGTGCCTGTTGGAAAAATGCTGAAATGTGGATGAAGTGGTGATAGATATGGCAATGCTCATGAAACTTATTAAAATCAGGCTATATCCTCTTATTAGATCACCCAATTAAAAAAAAAGAAGCAATCATGGAAATTTCCACATATAGAGAGTGTTAAGAGGAGGTAGTATAGAAAGTCAGTATAAGTGTGGCTCTGGAGTATTGGTTTGAATCTTAGCTTCCCGGCTTCCCAGCTGTGTAATCTTAGATAACTCACTTTGCAATTCTGTGCCTCAGTTTCCTTTTCTCCAATATGAGGATATAGTTTTTGCCTCATAAGGTTGAGGTAAGAATTACAAGCTTTAGTAAATGTAATAGGATTAGAACAGTACCTGCCACTTAGTAAATGCTCAACAAATATTGGTTTTTAGGCTGATGGTGACAATGATGATTGTGACAGACTATAAAAATGGCCATAAATTATCTCATTCACTGATTCTGGGCCAGCTTTGTGTTTTGCTTAGCCAAGGGAAATTTAGCAACCACAAGGTAAGCAAAGTTTTGAAAAATACTTTGTTGGAGTTGCTTGCTCCTTCTTGCTGCTTTTGGGAACTCTGCAACAATTACCATGTAGAGAAGCCAGAGTTAACTTGCTGGAGAACGAGACCATGGCCCAGTCACTCCTGTCCCTTCGGCTGATAGCCTGCCAGCAGCCAGGCACATAGCAAGGCCATTCTAGATCTTAGATCATCCAGTTGCCAGTCTGAATGCTGTCATAGTTACCTGAGAGAGCCCAGAAGAGATCAGTTGATCCAGACTAGGAGAACCACGCAGCCGCTTCACAGAAACATGAGCTAAATAAATGACTGTTGTGAAAAGTCACTAAGTTTTGGGATTGCTTCATTACAAAGCAAAAGTTAACTGACAAAATGATGATGTGTTGGGTACAGTGATGAATACTTATTTGCATGTGATTTGAATCTACACACTAACCTGAGAGATTGATTCATTTTGCAGATGGAAACTGTAAGCCTAGAGAGGTGGAGAAATGCAATCAACTTTACACAGCTAGTAAGAGGTTGAGCCGGGATAGAAATCTCAGTTTGTTCAGTTCTGTGGTCCAGCTTTATCTATTGCACTAAACATAATCGCACCCAAAGACCGAAGAGTGGGTTTCAAGAAAATATCATTATTTGGCAAAAGGTTTAAATGATGTTATATGGCTGTTGTTATTATTTTTCTTCATGATAATTCCTTTCACAGTCACTCTAAATTACTCTTTAAAACAGTCAAGTTATGATTAACAAATGACCAAATATGTTTCCTTTACATGGAGATTTATAGTTCTAAATTACAAGGTGAAAAAAATATATGAACTTTATCTCATGTGATTAATATGGTAATAGAAGGTGCTGAAAACTAGATAGACTACTGCCCAATATGGACCAATGTCTTTTTTTGAGATAAAATCAACATGTCATAACATGGCATCTAAACTACCTAAACAGATATGTCCATTCGTTCATTCCATAATTGATTTATTTTTATTAAGCACATATGTGTGTCCAGTCCAATTACTGGGGATTCAACAGTGAGCAAGAATAGCTTAATTTTAGTAGGTAAGGCAGACTATAAATAAGTAGACCATATAAGTTAATTAAAAATTGCAGACTGTTATATATAGTCCAGATATATCTTGGATATAGATTCCCAGTACTTACTAAAGTTGCTGCAAATGAGGAAAGGAAAGGAGTCAAGGTTTCTACATTTGGTCATTGTTAAATTCTTACAGATTTAACATTTATATAGTGGGCTATAGATCAATGTTGTGAACAGCACGTCTCAGGGCTCCTATATTTAACAACCACTGTGAACTGTGAGTGGATCCTCTCCATGGAATTACACTACTTCCATTATGGCAGATACTGTGCTTGAGCAGGAAGACCTTGATACTATGAAGCTACTTGCAGAAAAACAAGCAATGCTTAGACAATACTTAAGAAAATGTTTGAAGTTCCTTGTAACTCAAGAAACAGGGATGCCTTGTAGAAACCAGCACTCGGACATGGAGTTCAGACCCAAAACAAAATAACACAAACACCCAAACCTGAAGAGAGCTGGGAGTAATTCAGATGGAGAAAAAGCCAAAGATTTTAGTGCACTGAAAGGCATGAAGCAGCCAAACACATCATGTCCACAGTACTTCCCCAGGAAGAGAGCTTCCTCTATAGAGCTAGAAAAGGCTTTGTCTTAAACTTGACTTCTACTGGGGTCAAAGAGGGTACTTGTCAAGAATAATCAATTATGTACTTGCTGTGTTTCAAAAGATTTATGTAAAATTATGTTTCAAGATCTGATGGCATATCTTCTGATATGTTTTAACAAGGAAAAGGCTTGTTACTTAGGTGTCCATTGATTCTTAGTGATAACACTTGTAATAACTGCAAGGTATATTGAGGGCTTAAAATGAAGTAAGCACTGAGGATTGAGACCTGATTTCATTGAAACTTCAGAACAGCTCTAGGAAGAAGTCCTACTATAAATATTGCTTAAAAATAAGACTAATGTGCACAAAGCTAAAACTCAGCATCAGGACACTCTATCTCTAAGCTAGTGCTGCTGACCACCAAACTAAATAGATAATCCTATAGTATAGTTGTCAAAGAAACCACTTTTAAGAGAGAGGTAATAGTAGTAATGATCCTGCCATCTTTTTATTTATTGTCTGTCTCCTCCCTCTAGAATACAAGCTTCAGAAGGACTTCTGTGTTTCATTTATGTATCTCCAGTGTCTAGAAGTATCTGGCATTGTACCTTCTAAATAAATACTTCATAATTGAATTAATGAATATCTCTATTCTATATTTTTACCAAGAACTTAGCTAGAATCCCTTAAGTTTTTTGATCTTGAATCTATTGTGTTCATCGTTTTAAACCACAGGTGACACTGTATTGTCACTTATATTTGTTGAACACCATGTACAGAAATCACAGGAAATGGCATAAAATTTTTCCAAAGTATTCAGAATAGCTGTAGCCAAATGAGAGTCTAATTGCTACTATCCAAACATGGTCTATTCTGAGAAATTTACTAATAGTTTAATATTATTCCATTATCATTTGCAGATTGGATTAACATTGAGGATACTTAATTAGATCTACCCTCCATCTTGATTTTTCAGGAAAATGTGGACTTGGAAGGACGATGGGGCTTAAACAAAACAGATTATGGATTCCTATATTGACCCTCATAATTCTATTTAATTCAACAAATGTCGAGTTGTTGTTACAGAAACTATGGTAGATGCTTGAGAACAATATTAAAAAAAGAAAAGAAAAAAAAGGCAAACTCTGCCCTGTGATTGAAATAGTACCCTTATCCTCCCCACAATGTGATCTTAAAGTATCTTGAGAAAGAAAAACAAATAATCAGGTTTGTTTGAACTTTGCGTTAACTATGACTTGGCTGGGTAGCAACGTGGGAGCCTTCCTCGTGGAATCGAGGGTAAGAGCTGTGGTTTGGAAACCCTTTTTACTGGTCTCATGGGCCCCTTTCCTCACTTCTGGAATCTAGAAGCAGTGATCTAGAAAGCTGCAGATACTGGAAGCTTGATTTCTGATGGATGTCTGTCTAAACAAAATGCAACGACATAAGAACTAACAGATCTACTGAAGAGTCAACAAAAACAGTGAGGCTGTTGTGGGGGGTGGTAGCTGAGGCAGCCTGGAGACTTGAGTGGCAGGGACTGGGAGAAGGACTTTGGCAGCAGGCTGCCACTTCCTCTGCTCTCATAGACACATTCCATTCAAGTGCCTGTGTGGAGAATTCCATTCCACTGAGAATATTCAGACCATGCACGAGACACTGACCAAACAGAGCTCCAGAGAGCCAAAAATAAAGGCTTTGCTAAAGCCAGGCCAATTAACCAGAGCTATGCTACCACCAGCTTCTACAGGAACTAAGTTGAAACTTTATTACCTCAGAAAACATCTATGAAGGAGTATGAGAGGATGGCCCAGGACATTTAATAGCTGGAACTGCCTTTCCACGTAACTTGCTTCAATCCACATTTTACTCTTGCATTCAAATTTTGCCTCCTTCACAGCCTTCCAGAGGTTCTAGCAAGAAATAAGCATCTTCTTTTCAGGGCTCCAAACTGTCTCTATGCAAATTCTGTAGTGGCATTTTCTGTGAGATATGGAGTCACTCTTTATACCCCTTCTAAGCTGTGAGTTCCCAGGGGAGCAGGGGCCATGCCTTTTTCAAAATTTTGTCTCCAGCACAGAGCACACTGCAGGCAATGGAGAGAGAGGGCAACGGAGAAATAACTGAAGCCTTAGAGTCAGGTCTTCAAAAGTGTGGTTGCCGGGCCAGCATCATCCTCATCACCTGGGAACTTGTTAGAAATGCAAACTTATGGGCCCCTTCCCAGACACGTTGAATCAAAATGTCTGGTGCTGGGCCCAGAAATATGTGTTGTAACACGCCTTCCGAAGATCTTGATTCCTGCTAGAGTTTGAGAGCCGCTACCTGAGACTTTAAGGAGAAGACACTAGCTTTCATCTTTGACTTCACTTCTCACATTATCTATCTCATAAACACTCACGTCTTCCTTCTAGAATAGGAGCTCTTAAGGGCAGGGGTGAAGCTCTATCATCTCTATATTCCTCAAAGCCCTCAGCTCAGAGTCCAGTACAAGGCACACTCAACAAATGCTAGCGTGGCTGTGAATGTAACAGGCCTTTCTGAAATGATGCTTCTGGCTTAATATTTCCAAAGATGAATCACGTCTGAGATATTAATTCTAATGGGAATTACCATGCAGATGAATCACATCGTAATGAGAGAACCTGGCTGCCAACGAAGCCTCCTGAAAAGGAAAAATCAAATCAGGACAAATGGATTTTGTTGTGAGGCTTGTGATGTCAGGCTGTGAATTAGGCCAACAGAAGGGATTTAATGGCCTGAACTACCAGGCTCCCTGCAGCTCTAAGGAGCAAGGGGTCAATTAATGAATCACAAGGGGACAAAGCCCCTGCAAGACAAAAACAAACTTTCTCAAATCCCATACTGCAGTGGCCTAGTTCAGAGGCTCAGGGCCAGTGTTCTTGCTAAGCTGTGCACATGTGAAGCTGTGAAGGATAGAAAGTTCCTGAAGTCCTATGGCTCCAGGCTGTTGTGTGTCTACAATAGGTGGAGGGGACCAAGACCAACCTACAGGGACAGGCTGTTTGTTTCCTATGCCGCAAATGAATTCCCTCTCACTTTGGCCCAGCTTCTAACCTCCCTCCCTCTGCTTAACTGGAAGGAATCAGTGTTGCCATCTGTCTTCATGGCTCCTAGAGTCCCCTTTTTGTGTGGGTCATCGATTCTGGACCAACCAACACTATATTTCCTTCCTCTGTTCTTTGCTTGAAGACTGCCTGAGGCTGACCTCCAGGAAAATATTGCTCTGGCCACCACAGGTGGGACAGCAGAGCAGAGGCCTTAGTGGAGCGGAAAGAGCCTGGTCTTTGCATCACACTTGTCATGATACTCTGAGTGCCACCATCTAGTAGCACTGGGTAAGAAACTTGTGTTTATTTAACAGGGATTATCACAGGGTTGTTATAAGCCAGGACTCAGTGAGTTAAGATAGCTGTGAGTTCTTTGTCTCCAGCAACACAGCTCTTGAGTATCCAAATGGCCATAGCATCAATGCCTGAATCTTTAGAGTTCTAAGGCCATGCCTGATTGCCTGTGGGGCCTGAGACAACTTTTTGCCCTTGAAAACCATCCCCCCACCCCACCCTTCTAGTTATTCACTGGTGTTCCAAGGTGGTAGAGCCTCTCCTGTGTTCAGGAGAAAGCTTGCCCAGCTTCCTGCATGTGAACTCGTGTGGAGATGTCTGAGATTGTTTTCTGGTCCACAGCTCCACAAACAGCCACATTCCCTTTCTTGCACTTCCTTGCTCTCTTTTTTCTTTCTAGGTTGCTCATGGAGGTGTTTTCTCCAACTTTCTCTGGGTCCCCACAGTTTCTTCAAATTTTTTATTCCTCCCCTTTCATATCTCTTGTTTTGCTTTCCTTTTACTCTCATTCCATTTTTCCTTGCTCTCTCCTGATCTTCCTGTTCTCCTCACTCTCTCTTGTCTTCCCTTTATTCCTACTGCCCATTTCTCTCCTCTATCCCTCATCTCTTCCTGCTCCATTTTGATCTGGATCCTTCGAGCTTCAGTTCCAGGGGCAAAGGAAGAGG
Organism: Pteropus vampyrus; assembly: GCF_000151845.1. NCBI lineage: Eukaryota > Metazoa > Chordata > Mammalia > Chiroptera > Pteropodidae > Pteropus > Pteropus vampyrus. The sequence goes on from NW_011888849.1 coordinate 370,778, forward strand.
GTGGAAATAAGGGAGGAGTGTTGATTAGCAAGGTCTGCAAGCAGAGACCCTCCTCTAATTGTTAGTGGACAGTTGTTTGTCATTATTGAATGCACTGTATTTCTTCTATTGGAAAACTGCCATGATTTAATTGTTGACAGTCTCTCCTCTGAAGTGAATGGTCACCAGAGAGGAGCAAGGGACATTCTTTCTTCAATCCCCAAGGAACAGAACTCAGTAGTAGAACCAACACTGGATCCATCTTCAGAAACAGGACCCAATGTAAGTTGACTTGTAACCTTGACTAACTGAGCTGCT
>NW_011888849.1:371124-379236 GCF_000151845.1 Pteropus vampyrus
AGGGGCAAAGGAAGAGGGTGGAAATAAGGGAGGAGTGTTGATTAGCAAGGTCTGCAAGCAGAGACCCTCCTCTAATTGTTAGTGGACAGTTGTTTGTCATTATTGAATGCACTGTATTTCTTCTATTGGAAAACTGCCATGATTTAATTGTTGACAGTCTCTCCTCTGAAGTGAATGGTCACCAGAGAGGAGCAAGGGACATTCTTTCTTCAATCCCCAAGGAACAGAACTCAGTAGTAGAACCAACACTGGATCCATCTTCAGAAACAGGACCCAATGTAAGTTGACTTGTAACCTTGACTAACTGAGCTGCTATAGGTATGATGGCACTCACTTCAGAGCCTCATGCTACCAATAAGTCTTGCAAACTATTTAGAACAAGTAGTACAGACTCTCAGGTCTCATTTAAGGGTAGAACCAGGCTTAATAACCGGCTAGTGAACATGCTTCAGGCAGAGCAAATGGCATAGGTAGCAATGGGCGAATAGAGACCATCAGGTTTCCAGGAACCAGAGTCGTCACTGAGCTCAGACAGGTCAGGAGAACATGAATCCTGGGAGAGGAATTGCTGCGTCTAAAAAAGAAAGGCAGTAGAGGCCTGGACAGGATGGTGGAGCTGAGGAAGTGTATACAATAGGAGTACAGCCCAGCCTGGTATGGAAATCCTGGGATTTACATCCAAAGAAGGGCAACCTCCAAGAGGGCTTAGCGACAATCAGGCCTGAGGGAGGTTGCTCACCCAAGGGAATCCTCTGAGAAGTGTGAACTGGCATCCAATACACACATAGACAAAAATCTCTGGCTGCACTTTAATATTTGAAGGAGAAGAAATCTATGCCTACGAATGTCTTCCTTGTTTGGACTCCATTCATTCATTTACTCAACAAATATTTACTGAATGTCTACTTTGTGCCAAAAAGTTGCCAGAAGCTATAGACAAAACAATGAATGAAACAGTTTTTGTACTCAAAGAAGTTACCAAGTAGTAGGGGATGTAGGCAAGAAAATGGGCAATTCTATTATGGCATGCAATTCTGCAACAGTGTGAGCACAGAGTGCTTCAGGAAGACAGAAGAGGGTCTTAGAAGGCCATGGGAAGCTTCTCCTAGGAAGTAACATCTAGACACAACCTAAAGATTGTAAGAGTTAGCCAGGCAAAGCTGAAGACAGAGTAAGAGAAGAAAGAGGAAAATGTTCTAGACAGAGGGAATAGCACGTTCAAAGTGGCTCCCTGTGATTGGAGCTAAGAAAGTGAGCAATGAATCTGGGGAGATGAGCAGGGTTCTTCTGCATCCTTACAAGTGAATGCAATGCTAGCCCAGAACTATTTCCTTTCATGGATATTTTCTAAGCTAAATATCATGGAAATACCTTCAATAACAAAAAAAAAAAAAAAAGAGAAATTAAAAAAGGTTTATAGCTGTAGGGCTGTATATCCAATGCTTGGGGACACCCATCACCTTTCTGGGGGGTAGCATGCTTGATACTGAGGATACAACATCAAACAAATCCCAGTCTTAGCTCTTAAGGCACCAATGAGATAGAGATGATCGCTTCTAAGATCTCTTATAACTTGATGGGTTTGTTATTAGCAAAAACCAATGGGAAGGGACAAAGTGTCCAACATCACCTACCAGCCTGGAATAGGAGACTGACTTCATTCACACCCACAGTGCAACAATGACAAAGGTGTCCCAAAAGTGGGCTGCGGTTTAGGACTTTCCCTGAATAGCTGGAGAGACAGAGCTAGAAAGAGATGAGAGGGCTCCAAAGAAAATATTACCTTCCTTTTACCTTTCTACCAGTGGAAAGGTAAGTCTTCAAGAAAGTTCCAAAATATTGGAGACTACAAAAAAATAAACAGGCTATGGCATTAGAATTGCACTCAAGTTCATGGAAAAGAGTCAGGGACTCTCTGCCTATCCCCACATAGAGTACTTCTGTCCTATTTCAGGGGCTCTTGGCTACATGTGTGTATGAGCACATATGGTCAGAGGTAGAAAGATGCCAAGAGATTAAAGGTCAAAAACAACTTGTTCAAGGGGCTCAGAGGTGTCAGGAAGTTATCATCTTCCACCTCACTGTGTCTACTCTGTAGTCAGAGAAGGAAGATGTGGTTACCCTGAGCTGCATTCCAGAGAACTCCATGGATATCATTATACAAACAAACAAACAAACAAAAAAGTTGATCAAAACTGAAGGCTACACTCATATTAAAAAAAAGCTTCCAATTTACATTATAAAAGTAAGGCACTTTAGCCCTTACATCTTGTCATTTAAAAAGCATATTCTGTTGTCTCTACTGAGCTTAAGGTTTTTTTTGGCTATCAAAACAAAGAGGTCTTTTGTTGACAGAAACAGGCGACAGTGTTTTAGTAAAAAGATTATATACAGAATGGTCTGAAGCTCTACTGTGTAAAAGTAGACTTAAGAGCTTTCTCTGTCTCCAGATTCCCTGGGTTTCTTGCAAGAATCTAAAATACTGATGTCCTTCACTATGAGAGCCCTAAACAATTGGCTGCAGTCATTATTTTCTAGGAGCTTATGAAGGACACTATGCAGATGTGGCTACACATAATTAAAGACAAGTCAACAACAGTGTATATACTAACCACAGCTGTGACCAATCCCACTGGGGTCAACCACTTGTGAATATCCCAAGGATTTTCCCTCTTTTGTACCCTCTACGATCCAGTTACCCATGATATGTTGTATTGCATACAGTTGGAACTCATAAAATATTCCTTGAATTAATTTTAATGCTGACTCTTGGCAACTGCATTTACTGGACATTATCAGCCCTGTCAAAGGAAGGGGGCAAATGAAACCAATGCAGCCGGCATTTGCACATGAGTCTATGGCCCGGCTAGAGGGCGGGGTAGGGTCACTGAGGCTCACATCCAGCATACCATGCAGGAGTCAAAGGAGATTCAGTGAATATGGTGTTGAGCTGGAAGAAGAGGTCTTTTGATGGGGCCACACCTCTGTATAAATCCCAGTCATTTCTACAGCTGCTTTGGGTGTCTTTTCAGGAGTAAATAAGGGTCCAGCTATAGGGTTCTAGCATCCATGGCCCAAAAGTTGGGCTCCTTTTGTTCACTGAGAAGCTCATTCCCCAACCTCTTTCTTCTCTCAAATCCTGTGCCCTCACTATAAGAACCCCAACTGTACATGAAGGAGAGGGGATGGGAATTCTATTTGTTATGCTCTTTATGGGAGCACATACAGGAACCTAGCATGGGGCCATATTGATGAACAGACAGACCACAGATGACCCTCTCAATTCTTGGTTATTTGTGATCCGGTAGTGACCCTGATGTGCTACAAAATAGGAGGCTGTGACATTTGGGATGGAGATGGATGTTGGGGTGCAGGAATGATATCAGGAGCTCTCTTTCTTTTCTTTTGATGCCCTCCCTTCAAATTGCTCTTTATCAATTCTTCACCTTGCAGCCATGGAGAAGCAAAGACAATCTCTTTAAGAGGGAGTACACATTCTGTGTTAGAAAGGAGGGTGTAGCTGTCCAAGGCTGAGCTAATTCTGGTTTCCATTGGTCCTCTCCAACATCTCTCATCATCAGCTCTTCCATATTTTGCCCTGTACACATTACTGAGAATTCTTAAGACAGACTTGGCAACCTTCTCCTAGCAAAGCCATGGATCCTTTACCCTCTTGCAAAATCAACCTGAGGCCACACACACACACAAGTTTTAAAAAATCATATTATTATGTTCATAAGGCATAGAAAATAAGAAAAGTCAAATGCTATTTATATAGCAAAAGAAAGGATAAATGAGATCCACGTTGTGAGCAGTTAAGGAAGTGGGGTGTGTAGGGGTATGGGAGGAATTTGGCAAGGGGAGAATCACAGAAAGATAAAATTCTGAAGCCGGAGATGGAAAGAGGTAGGCAGGGGCAGGAGGAAGGGAAGCGAAGACAATGTGTCTGAGATGAGTGTGCTCCAGAGACACCCACTGTTTGCCCTGGTTTTGGACATCAGGACACTTACCACCTTATCCTAAGATGTACTCGCCAATTAATCAATGACTCACCCATGCTTCATCGAGTGTCTCTTATGTGATCAGGGGTAGTTGGAAAGGCAAGGCAAGTAATAGAAAAAGTTAACTAATAGCATGAGAAAGGTGATGGAGCAAGGAGAGGTTCAGGCAACTGGGAACAGGCTGACTTTACTAGGTGACTAGAAGCACACAAGGGCAAAAAATTAGACAGGGTATAATAGAATTAATCTATTGTGAGGTCTGGGGATGAAGAAATAAGGAAAGAACAGCTGTGATTAGATTTTAACACTAAACAAAGCTACAAGTGAGGTGCTACAAGGCTTGGTATAAAAATCCAAGCATGACAGGAAGTTGGAATAGGGAGAGATCATAGAAAAACTTTCAAGAATGAACTATTCCTGAGATGGACAAAGCTGGGCTAGGAAGGTGAAGGGGAATGTGTTCACAGGAATAAAAAGCAGCAGGCACTGCACTGCAGATTTGGGTTAGAGATCAGATTGTTAGCCTGAGGTTCTAGATGTCCCTCCCTCTTCTGCTTCTTTTATTCACATTACTGTCTGGCCCAGTCTGTCTCAATGGGAAGGGAGAGAAAGGCTGGGAAACCCAAGTTGCTCCTACTTTGGGGGGTCAAGCAAGAACTGGCTTTTCCTTTTCCTTCGGAGAGTTCACCTTTCAGTCTAGGAGGCTTGACACCAAATGTTCTGAGCATTCTGGGCTTGGGAGCTCCCCGGGACTGAGACTTTGCTATCGTGACAAATAATTTATGGTTCTAAGGCAGGTCCTATGGAGGCTTTCGGTTCTCTCAGATCATGGAACTTTTCTTTTGGTGGCTGCTTCCCAGTGACCAAGTTATGGGGCCAAGTTGGGTGGCAGGTCCCATGGTGTGTCCACTACATAACAGGTGAGATGCGGGGAACAAAGTGTGCTCCAGACAATACATTCATAGCTGGTTTTAAACAGACCCAGAGAGACATTCATTCAGACACATGTGTACCTGTGCATTGAGAAGACCGCATGTGGCCTTCTCACACTCTGCTTTGACTCCATTATCTTCAGTGGTGCCCACTCCACTGCATTTTGATGCCGTAGCATGGTAACTGAGAGCTCCTCAATAACCTCTCCTGTCCATCTTTCTGGTCTTATCTTCAATTATTACCCTAAATGAGCCCACTGCTCCTGACAAAAAGAGCTGCTTGCCATCCATCCCCTCGGCAACCCAAACTTCCCTGCCCTACCATTACTTGGTCACCTCGGATGCCTTTACTGTCATTTTCCTGTCAGAATCCTACCCACTCTTTAAGGCAGTCTTAACATCACTACGTAGTTGTATGACTTTGGAAAAGTTACCTTCTCTGTGCCTCAATTTCACTGTTGTCAAATGCTGACGACTGTGTGATGATTAAAAAGTTAACACATGTAAAGCCCCTAGAGCAGTGCCTGGGACACAGTGAATTCTGTGAAAGTTCTTGTCTTTCACTCACTGGATATCCCAGGACATCTGCACGGCTTCCATTTTCCCCTTTGAACACTCAGGTGCTATGTGGAATATAGGTGATAACTAAATGCACTCAGTTATTACCCCCATTTGAATCTCTGCCAATTTTGAAAGAAATAGGTGCAGAGCACTGACTCTCTTTTCTGCGGTTTCTGATTCACTTATTCAGTGTTTAGGCCTCCCAGGGAAGATACTTGTGGCTTTTGTTTTTAATAGCAACTTTATTAAGGTATAATTCCCAAGCCATACAATTTACCCATTTGAAGTGTACAGTCAATGGTTTCTGGTATAGTCACAGAATTGTGCAGTCATCACCACAGTCAAATTTAGATCATTTTAACTATCCCCAAAAGAAGTCCTATACCCATTAGCAGTCACTCTCCATTTTCCCTCGACCTCCTCAGGCCTAGGTAACCACTAATCTATTTTCTATTTCTGTAGATCTTCCTATTCTGGACATTTCATACAATCCCCTGGCTTTTTAAAGAGGCCAAACTCTTCTTTCCCTCATCACTAATCTATTTCCCCCAAAATACTCAGCCATAGGACCAGGCACATAGTAGGCACCTTAAATATTCTGTTGAGTGAAAATGAAAAGGAAACCAAAACATGGGTTCAATCAAATTAAACATTTTTTTTCACACTTCATTTTGGGATTTTGTTGATCCAAAGCAGGATCAGGAAACAGACCATAAGCAGAGGGTTTTGTTTGTTTGTTCGTTTGTTTTTGCTTCTCATAAGGTATAGACAAGCTTTGTTGAGACTCCTCAAATTGAAGTTCTAGTGCAGTGGTTCTCAAACCTGGCTGTTCTTTACCATCACCTGGAGAATAAAAAATACTGAGCTATGAACCCTGTTCCTCCCCAATCCACCCCCAAAGTTCTGCTTTATCAGTCTGGGGTGGGGGCTATCAATAGCTTTCAAATGTTCTCCAATTTTAAATGTAATTCTATGAACAGCCAAGGTTGAGAACTCTTGTTCCAATGAAAACAACCATTCTAAGCAAAAATGATTTGCTGAATTCCAGCCATGCCCAGAGTGATACGCAGCCAAAGTTTTCAACTCTGTCTTCAGGGAAATGAATCTCTGAATTTTAAAGAAAGCAATAAAAAACAGAATATTCATTTCACAAAAATTTTCTTTTTAGCCAACATTAGTATTACACTGGACCATCTGTAATCGCTCCGATTTGACTGTTTCTGAGCAATAACATGAAAATTTCAAATCACGCAACCTAAATGAACACATTTATTTCATGAAATAAAAGATACATACGATACTCAGTCTGAACCACCATTTTCTAATGCACTTATTCATCTTCTTTGTGCTTTACATGCTTTTAAAAAACATTTCAAGCTTTATTAATACGTATCTCTAGCAGAGGATGGAAAATAAATTAGCCATTAAAGAAGACAAAAGCTTGAAAATTCACAAACAGATAAAACAAACACTAACTTTATAATACTATTCACTTTTTGCCATGAATTGTTTCTGGAAAGCACATTATAAAGTAGATTGTCATAAAATAACTTATATTTTCCCATAAGAAAAATTTTAAGATTAGGGATTGTGTTCCTGACTAGACATCATATAAATCAGAGTTATGAACAACAGGTCATGGAAGCAAAGCTGCAACAGCTATAAACCTCTATAAACATTTAAAATAATAAACTTACTATTCAAGCACCAAAAAATGCCCAAATTATAATTTACCCATTGATCATTATATTGTCATTTTGAAAGGTAATGTAGCACTACCCATCAAAATTCAAAATGTGCATGTTCTTTGATCCACTTCTAGTGATCTTTCCTAAAAGAAAACTGGTTCTGTTTCTTTGTCCCCTTTCAGGACAAGTATAAATGTCTTCTTCCAAGCCCAAGACCCTGCACACTCTCACTTCTGACTGGGCAGTACCCTCTGGGCTCCTGCCCACCTCTCCACCTCCTCATAGGAGGCTCTGTTCCTTCTACCTGCTGTGTGCTGCCCCAGGTTCTGAGGACAATTTGTTCTGAGTCAGGAGGATTTTAAGGAGCATTAGCTCTTTGATGCGGGCTCCACAGTGTCTAGTCAACTGCATTTCTGCTTTCATTTCCATCTCAGGCTGGGAAGTTGTGCTTCTATCTCCTTTCTATGACCAAACCCGCTCACATCTCAGTTCTTCTGAGCCTGGCTACTTGCCAGAATACTTCCTCACCTCACCTTTGCCTGCAAGGGGTTGGGGTCCTCTCCTTGAATCCTACCCTGTAGCTGGAAGAAATTCTGCTACCTATTGCTATACTTTTCCAATGCCAAATAACTCTCCAGAAAACAAGTGTTTCATGAATGAATGAATTCCTAGATTTCTCTATTTCTGTGCATAACTGAACAGCCACGTTACCTCTTGGTGAGTCACTCTGAGCCAGCTGACCTGTGGGAATGCTGGCCACTATGACTTCTTAGCGAAAACTATGTGCTGTGAACACCAACTCGACCTTCCTGGCTCTGCCCAGCACCTGCTTAATCTTGGAAGGGTCTCCAGGCCTCCTTCCTTTCTCTGTCCCTTCTTCTTTGCTATACTGACCTAAGACCTTATAAGCTCCAGGCACAAACCTCTCAC
>NW_011888849.1:380463-383456 GCF_000151845.1 Pteropus vampyrus
GAGTTAATCTGTTCCTTTCATGTAATCTTCCTTCCAACTGAGTGATAAATTCCTCAGAGCCAAGCAAAAGTATTTTCACTTTCCCTGCATTTCCCAAATGGTCGGGAACAGCATCTCACTTACTGTGCTCTCAACACACCAGTGCTAAAGGAAATAGTTGTTGCTCTTGCTCGGCCTGGCACCCAGCTTGCTCTTCAAAACCATGAACAGCATCATCCCTGATGATGGAGCCTCCTAAGGCAGGAGGAATACAAGAAAGATGATTCCAGAATCACCTAAAAATTTTCTGCCCATTGTACTTATAAGAAGTAAATCTCAAATAGTAACTCAAGGTGCTTTAAAAAAGACTGAATGTTCTACAGGACAATCGCCAATATACGATTTATGTTCTTCAATAAATGATGTGAAAAAAGGAGAGGGATCTGTTAGAGATGAAAAGATTCAAGAGACATAGCAATCAAATGGAGTATTTGGACCTGATTCTAAATACCAAATTTTAAGAGCCATTTTGGTTGCAATCAGGAAAATTTGAATATAGGCTTGTTATTAAGTAATAATTTGGGATTATTATTTATTTGTTTAGGTATGTTTAAAAAAACAGCGCTTTAAAAAAAAGTTTATTAGTAAAAGCTATATAATAGTATTTATGGATGAAATTATATAGATCTGGGGTTTACTTTAAATACTCCAGTAGGAAGGAAAAATACTCTTGGGAGGATGTTGATGAAACAATATTGGTAAATGTTGATAAATACTGAAGCAAGGTGATGGGCACATGGAGGTTCATTATACTATCCTCAGTATTTTTGTGCTTGTTTGAAAACTTACACAATAAGAAATTTTTATTTTTTAAATATAGCGATCTTCTGTTTTGTTCTACAACTGCTTTTCTTCCTAGAGAGTTCAGCTTCTTTGATGACATGAAAAGTCATCCTCCTACTAAGGCTCCCAAATGTCCTTATCCACGTGAGGTTAAGCACCTGATGTGATGACAGCACACCTGCACCAAATTCGTGGATGAGCAAATACTGTGAAAATAATCATTGACTTCACTTTTCCCTCCATGTGTGCCTAACCATGAAGTGCTCTCTTCAGCATGGATCCTAATTTTGTCTATTGCAATCCCACGATGGTTAAATCTTCAAGAACTTTTGTTGGGACTTTATCAAAGGTTATTTGAAAATCCAGATAAAAGATATTCTAGGGTTTTTCTTTTCCCACATACACAATCTAAACAGACTTTAACTGATAGGTCAAATAATCTTAGCTTTACCTCTGACTACATGTGAACTTGATCTAGCCACCAATAGCTTTGATTCTTGGTTTCATCATCTGTCAAAAAAGGGGTGACTGGGTAATTGGTGGGCTCCTGTCACCTAAAATTTTCATGATATTTTCTTTTATAGAAGCCATAATGCCTTGTGGCTAACATGTTATATGCCTAAGTGTTTAGAGAGATTTTTCTTTATTTTAGCTTCCAGCTGCTCACTTGACAGGGGAAATAGCTTTGCTGATATAAAGTTCCTCTCTGGAATTCATGTCCTGATGGAGTTTTGTTCATTTTTTTGTTCAATACATATGTATTAAGTTCCTACTATGAGCCATTTCAATGGTAATTTGTCCCTTTTATCACTGACACAGGACCTCTTCACAATTGTAAGTAACGTATCTTTTCAGTCTGCCTTTATAACCACTATTTTATTCCATATCCAAGGCAACCAATGGAGACAACCAGGTACGGTTTATGGTTGGCTTATCATTTTGCAAATGAGTCAGCTAGATAAAAAACGCACTGAAGGCTAAACAGGTAGGGAAAGGTAAGGGTATCTAGAATCTAGGTTTCCTAAGCTCTGATTCTGGACTCTTAAGCATTATTTCGTATTGTCCCTGGGAGCAGGAAGCAGAACAGCTGAGAAAGTGAAGAGAACTGGGGTCCTGGCTTGTGAAGCCATCTCAGCAACCTGTGAATGAAGCGATGGCCAAAATCAGGCTGGATCTGGATCACAAGAAGCTCTGAGGAACAGCTGGAGATGACAGCCTTGCTATTAGTCCTGAAGATCACTCAAGTCCGGATATGCCTGGCAGCCTGAGAAGACCCTAACCAAGTCCTAATGGCATAGGAGCTAAGCCACAGCAAAGCCACAGCAAGGCCTGGGTGCTTCCTCCAGAATATGGAAATGGGACCAACAAGGACTCAGAATCTCATAGGTAGACTCAAATCTCACCTGTACTCCTTGGTAGCTGTGTGAAATCAGGCCTGTTACAAATCTGTACATGAGGATCATACCACCCACTAAGAAGGGTTTTCTGGGAGAACTATATGAAATATCTTGCATGACAACAGCTAGTATGGTGCCAGACTTGATTACTCACCCCCCGCCCCTTACTAGTGCCTCTCTCTCCTCTCCTACACAGTTCTATGGCTATTGGACACAGCAAGTGCTCAGCATCAGTTATTATTAAGAAATGGAAGGGCCCTCAAGGTACATTGGTGATTCAGGAGTCCACAGGAGAAGCGTGCTGTAGAGGGGGTACCACCAAAGCAAAGACACAGAGTGCATCTTTTCCCCAGTGTATTCATCCTTGTGTGAGCCCTGTGCTAGACCCAGCATGTGGCATATACGCCTATGTTCACATAAATAAAAACCAGTCTCTCTAGAAAAAGAGTTGGTTACTGAGGGAAGAGGGAGGTATTTTAAAGATAATTAAAACATATTCTTTGTTAAGCAGTTGCTGAAAGTCTGTAGTTACTAGCAATTAGAAACAATTCCTGGGGTAGCCATGTAAGAAAAGTTTTTCACTAATAGGTTTTGAATCTTGCTTTAATTTGATTAGATTTGGCTAATCAAAAACAGACATTAGAGCTGAAAGGGGGCAATTAGTCAGAATTCTACTTTTATGGGAAATCCACCAAGAAAATGATTGGATACCCATTCCTTGTACCTATAACCACCAGAGTGAGCATCTCTAAGCCAAATTTGCTCCTCATCCTG
>NW_011888849.1:383506-393927 GCF_000151845.1 Pteropus vampyrus
TTCATTTTGGGATTTTGTTGATCCAAAGCAGGATCAGGAAACAGACCATAAGCAGAGGGTTTTGTTTGTTTGTTCGTTTGTTTTTGCTTCTCATAAGGCATAGACAAGCTTTGTTGAGACTCCTCAAATTGAAGTTCTAGTGCAGTGGTTCTCAAACCTGGCTGTTCTTCACCATCACCTGGAGAATAAAAAATACTGAGCTATGAACCCTGTTCCTCCCCAATCCACCCCCAAAGTTCTGCTTTATCAGTCTGGGGTGGGGGCTATCAATAGCTTTCAAATGTTCTCCAATTTTAAATGTAATTCTATGAACAGCCAAGGTTGAGAACTCTTGTTCCAATGAAAACAACCATTCTAAGCAAAAATGATCTGCTGAATTCCAGCCATGCCCAGAGTGATACGCAGCCAAAGTTTTCAACTCTGTCTTCAGGGAAATGAATCTCTGAATTTTAAAGAAAGCAATAAAAAACAGAATATTCATTTCACAAAAATTTTCTTTTTAGCCAACATTAGTATTACACTGGACCATCTGTAATCGCTCCGATTTGACTGTTTCTGAGCAATAACATGAAAATTTCAAATCACGCAACCTAAATGAACACATTTATTTCATGAAATAAAAGATACATACGATACTCAGTCTGAACCACCATTTTCTAATGCACTTATTCATCTTCTTTGTGCTTTACATGCTTTTAAAAAACATTTCAAGCTTTATTAATACGTATCTCTAGCAGAGGATGGAAAATAAATTAGCCATTAAAGAAGACAAAAGCTTGAAAATTCACAAACAGATAAAACAAACACTAACTTTATAATACTATTCACTTTTTGCCATGAATTGTTTCTGGAAAGCACATTATAAAGTAGATTGTCATAAAATAACTTATATTTTCCCATAAGAAAAATTTTAAGATTAGGGATTGTGTTCCTGACTAGACATCATATAAATCAGAGTTATGAACAACAGGTCATGGAAGCAAAGCTGCAACAGCTATAAACCTCTATAAACATTTAAAATAATAAACTTACTATTCAAGCACCAAAAAATGCCCAAATTATAATTTACCCATTGATCATTATATTGTCATTTTGAAAGGTAATGTAGCACTACCCATCAAAATTCAAAATGTGCATGTTCTTTGATCCACTTCTAGTGATCTTTCCTAAAAGAAAACTGGTTCTGTTTCTTTGTCCCCTTTCAGGACAAGTATAAATGTCTTCTTCCAAGCCCAAGACCCTGCACACTCTCACTTCTGACTGGGCAGTACCCTCTGGGCTCCTGCCCACCTCTCCACCTCCTCATAGGAGGCTCTGTTCCTTCTACCTGCTGTGTGCTGCCCCAGGTTCTGAGGACAATTTGTTCTGAGTCAGGAGGATTTTAAGGAGCATTAGCTCTTTGATGCGGGCTCCACAGTGTCTAGTCAACTGCATTTCTGCTTTCATTTCCATCTCAGGCTGGGAAGTTGTGCTTCTATCTCCTTTCTATGACCAAACCCGCTCACATCTCAGTTCTTCTGAGCCTGGCTACTTGCCAGAATACTTCCTCACCTCACCTTTGCCTGCAAGGGGTTGGGGTCCTCTCCTTGAATCCTACCCTGTAGCTGGAAGAAATTCTGCTACCTATTGCTATACTTTTCCAATGCCAAATAACTCTCCAGAAAACAAGTGTTTCATGAATGAATGAATTCCTAGATTTCTCTATTTCTGTGCATAACTGAACAGCCACGTTACCTCTTGGTGAGTCACTCTGAGCCAGCTGACCTGTGGGAATGCTGGCCACTATGACTTCTTAGCGAAAACTATGTGCTGTGAACACCAACTCGACCTTCCTGGCTCTGCCCAGCACCTGCTTAATCTTGGAAGGGTCTCCAGGCCTCCTTCCTTTCTCTGTCCCTTCTTCTTTGCTATACTGACCTAAGACCTTATAAGCTCCAGGCACAAACCTCTCACCCAAACACGCCCAATCTATCTCCGGACATTTTCTTTCCCTCCTCCCCATCTCTCCGGTCTTTCATGCACTGCACAGGGCAGTGAGCCTTTGGGAAAGTATTAGTACATGATTCTAGAACAATGGTTCTCAACCAGAGGCGGGCTTGTCTTCCAGGGGACATTTGGCAATGTGTGGAGACATTTATGGCTGTCACAATCTTGGACATGCTATTGGCATCTAGTGGGTAGAGGCCAATGATGCTGTTAAATATCCTGCAATGCACTGAGCAGCTCCTATAATAAAGGATTATCTGACCCCAAATTGGCTGAGGTTGAGAAACACTGTTCTGCAGGAATCAAAGAAATCTTCTGCAGCACTACAAACTAAATCAAACTGAAAAGTAAGAAAAAGTTCTTCCTCCAATTATCAAAATTCATTTACGTAATAGAAAAACTAGAAAATCAAGAAAAGCAAATGATACCACTATCATTGTATATTTTATATAGTTGTGATTGTACTTTATACAATTTATATTCTGCTTTTTTACATAACATGATGATCATCTTTTCTCCATATTACTAAAAGGCATCACTTTCACTGTTATTTTTCTCTACGATCAAACCACAGTGTAATTAACTCTACTTTTACTGTTGTAAATCTGTTTCTAGGTTTTCGCTATTATAAAAGCTGTTGTGAATATATATTTGTGCATAAAACTTTTTCTGCAAGGGTGGTTATTTCCTGGATGAATCTCAGAGAAGGGTCTATACTCCTGACATAATACTGAAAAGGCAAATAGGATTTGCCAAAGGATTCTAACATCAAAATCCATGTGAAATGCTCCCCTGGACCCCAGCTCTGTTGTGGTCTAAAAACACTCTAAACCTGAAACTTAAAGTGCCTCCATTTGGGGAACATCAAAGAAGCCAGAAAAAAATTCATCCCAGAACTTTCTGAATAGAGCAGTGCAGTGGATCATGAGAACAAGAATGAAAATGTCTTGTGATTTTTGGCACAGGCAGACATTAACTAATATGCCTTTAAGATGTCAAGATTTGCTGGTTACAGAGACAAAAACGATTTTATTTAGAATGTCTGTCTTATAAGCATAAAACCATTTTCTGTTCATTAAAGCGATTTAGCTATTTTATTTTTATTACTTTTGGTTGCATTTTTCCTTTAACTCAGTACTTACTTAGATCTTGCGAATGCAAAAATTTTGACAAATCCTGTTAACAGTGTTTGTTGGCATAACTTCAGGATATTTTGAAACAAGAATATGTCAAAGGTAAAAAATAATTTTTTTCATTAACACCAAACCCTTTTCCTAAGTTTTAGTATCTGATTACTGTATGGCTATAGAGAAGTAGAAATTAACCTTTCACTTTTTTCTTGCTCCCAGATTCAAAGGGAAACCTATGAGTATATATAAATCAAAGCAAAACAATGTTTCTTGATGTGTAAACTCAGTGATGGTAGGAATCGTAAAAAATTGGGAATCAGAGGACCTGGGTTTCCACTTGTCTATGCCACTAGCAAGCTGCTGGCTTAGGACAAGTCAATGATACTTGCAGGGTTCAGTTTCAAAAAGGAGGACTATCAAATATGAAACAGATATGTGAAGTGCTTTTGAAGATACACATACTTCTCAAATGCAAGAACAGAATAAAGAGGGTTGTTGTTGTGTGTTCCTATGTATTGTGTACTATCCTTTATGATCTCAAACTAGGTCCAATCAAAGGCAGAAAAGTCAGCACTCATCAGGTGAGCTGTGAGACTGGAAAGAAGTAGGCAGATGTCTAGGTGGGGAGTTAGTGGTTCAGAAGCAGGAATCAAAAGTCCCTTCCAAGTCACAGGTTTGGGAAACCAGGATATTAGCAATAATGTTGGGAGGCATAACACTGACATAATACCAGCAGAAACTATGACCAGACGCCACTATTTACTGGGGGTTTACCATGCTGCAGGCACTCAGAGTGTTTTACGTGCATTATCTCAGTCCATCCTCATAACCAGCAGATGGGAATTAATATAGAAACAGAGACCAGATTGAGGCTTAGAGAGAAGTTCAGTGTAATATAAAATCTTACAGCTGCAATATGGCCAAGCAGAGACTTTAACCCTGTCTTCTAACTCAGAGTCCAGGGAAAAAGTAGGAGTAAAATAAGGAGCTCAGTGACAGCACAGAGGAGGTGTGAACCTGTGAGCCTGGTGGAGGCAGAGGCTCCAGCCAGAGTGAGCTTACTTACACCTTGCCTGAGGCCCAGTGAGGTGGCCAGGAGGTCTTACAAATGGACTAGGATTGTTTTTCCAGTAACAGGGAATAGTTCTTGCTGCTACAGTTGCCCTCTCTTTACTGCCCTTCCCCCATGACTGGGGTCAGAAATGGACTAGGAGGCCAGTGGGCTCCAGTTTGTACTACAAAAGTGAGACTAACAATGGTGGAGCCTTGGTCAGAGGGGAGAATCTGCTACTGGGTTAGACCCACAGTCCATTCAGCATAGGGCTCATCTCCAGCAGCGAAATCAAACAACTATTGTAATGGATTATGGGCTTTTTTTTTTTTTAACAACAAAAAAGTATTTTCAAGAGAAATCTCATGTAGAAGCCCAGAATTTACAAAAGATAAAAAACAGAGAGATTCTGGTTTAAAGAGAGAAGAAGGAAGTCTAGAATGCTCTCTTTCTACCCACCCCCACCCTAAATACTTTCATGGACCCTAGGACTGTAAGCATGGGGTACCCCTTGACATAAACATGAATGGCTAAGGACTCCAAGCATTCTGACTCTCTTTAGAACTCTAATAGCAATTGATCACTGTTTTCTAAAACTTAAACAAAAGATCTGTAAGTTTTCGATTTACACCACACTATTGGCTACGGAGTCCACTATTCACTAGCCACGTTCCTTTCTTTTGCCCTAGATTTGCTCTGCTCTAACTTCAAGAGGTATCTTCTCCTCTTCCTAGTAGTTATACTAGAACCATTCATGACTTTAGAAACTTTGTTCACATCTTCCTCCCCTTTCCAGATAGAACATTCCTGATCTGTTTAATCTGTTCTCACTGGAAGATTAAATACAATAATGTATGAAAAGCACCAAGCAAGGGAGGCGGCGTAAAGGAGGGGTTCAGCAAACATTATGCTTTTATCTTCCTTTTCTGTCTCCTTCATCATGAAACAGGCTCTTCTCTCATTTTGGCTTCCACAGTAACCCTTTGTTCCATTCTCATTGCTGTGCCCCCAAAAGAGGGGCAAGATGATAGCGTAACTTTTAGCAAAACAGCCAAATGCTAACACTGCAAGACTACAAGGAAACCTTGTCCTGATGAAGGTTTCTATTATGTTTTTGCATAACCAAGGGAGGAGAGAGAGAGAGACATGAAGAGAGATGGAGGGGTTGGGGAGATAGAGAGAGAGAGAGAGAGAGAGAGAGGGGAGAGAGAGAGAGAGGAGAGAGATATGGAGAGAGAGAAAGAGAGAAGAGACAGAAGCATGAGTGAGTGGGGAGAATTTGATACAGCCAAGCAATGTGGGAAGAAGTTCCCTCTGCATAAAGAGAGGCATGACAGAGAACATGAGAACATGAGTTCTCGTAGAGGACTGAGACTGTTAGGAAGGGAGCTAGTGTTCTCTTCCTGAACTTGTACAGAAAAGAAAATCATGGGGAATTTCAGGACACTATTGGCAGGAGGATAAACTGGCACAACTTTTTGAGAGGACCATTTATCAATATCCATTACAGTTTTAAATGTGTTTACCCTCAAATTCAGCAATCCCATTTTTAGCAATCTAAACTTACAGAAATATTAACATTGCACAGATAGATGTATCCTGATGTTTATTCCATGTCCATACAATGAAATATTAGGCAACAGTGAAAATTAATAAGGTAGTGACATGTATACCAACATGAAATGCTTTTTAAAAAAGTAATTGAAAAAAGCAAGTTGTAATATGTATGATATGAGCCAATTTTTAGTTTTAAAATTATGTAAATATTCATATAAACATAAGAAAGCCATCTGGACCGTTACACATGCTTATCTCAATTTTTTTTGAAGAGGCAGAGAATTGTCGTTTTTTACTTTAGGTACTTCTAGATTGTTAAAATTTGTAATTAAGAATAAATTAAATAGGAGAGCTGCTATAACACAGTAGTGATATTCATGGGTTTTAATGCCACACTACCTGAGTTTGAATCCCAGCTCTGCCTTGCCCTTGATGATCTCCAGGGCCCCTGTTGGCTCTAAAATTCTACAGTTTTCATGTCACAAAGAGGCAAATGAACAAGACTTCCTCTCCCATATCAACATCGTATGTCAGATGAAAGAGAAACCAGTAAAACATAGGATTCAGATGTGCAGGATAATGTATGAGAAGATTGTTTACATTCATTCCTTTTTTGAGAAAGTACATATTGAATTTGAAGCCAAAGGTATGTGTCAAGGTCTGAAAGTGGGTTACCCAAATAATTTCCTTCCACACATGCAGCTGTTCTAAAGCATAAACCACACTCGTCCAGTATAACCATCATCTGTTCCATAAAGAATATGAGCATTCATCTGGCTCTTATTTTTAGAGTAAGAGGTTAAATGAACAACGGGTGAAATGCAGTTGAGTCTACTGTACCAGATGCAGACAGAGGCTGAAGGCTAATTATAAATCACAATATCTGAATTTGTGGGTATTTAAATTAAATGGCTTAGAGTATCAAAAGAAATAAATTACAGAATATCAAAATGGCAAAGAAAAGCCACAGAAGGCTCACCTTTCATTTGTTCATTCATTCAGCAAGTCACTCTCACAAAATAAATCACCAAAATAAAGACTCTAACTCATTTCCCACTGCTTGTTGAAGTTTGGTTATTTTTCCCACCTGGGTCTTGGAATGTGTGAACTTCAGACTTACCCTTGTGTGTGAGAAAAACCCTACAAGAGAAGATAATCAATTTTATGTTAGAAGAAATTACAACTTCCTGGTACCCATGAGTAACAGGCACCGAAGCCAGGCTCCCTGAGGGCTGATCCCAGCCCTGCTACTGATCAGCTAAATGACTTCAGGCCAAGTTACTTAGCTCCTTTGTGGCTCAGTTTCCACTCACAGGGTTGTGATGAGGATGTTACTATTTCTACATTGCTTTGAACAGCATCTGCTGTATAGTAATCACACTATATGTGTTTATAAAATAAATCTTAGTTGCTAGAGGCAACACAAAGCAGCTGAAAGCAGTCGACATTGATTCTCTTTAAGGGTACTTCCTCTCTGCTCATCCTACTCACTCATAAAGTACCATGGAAAACCAGATGTTAGACAAGACAAGGATCAGCTGTTCTTCATTTTTACTTCGAAAGGGCTAGGAGGAATTTACGTCGAAAAATCTCGTGCCTAAATTGCTGAAATCAAAATGACTCTTCTCTTTAAAAAGGAGATATGAGTTTGTTGGCAGAGATGAAATTAGAATGCCCTGGCATGATGCCCACCAGCCTCAGAGACTGTAATTTCAACCAACTGCTTGAGTTATTTGAACCCATTTTATTCTTAGTTATTCTGGCATGTAAGTGATCGAGGTGTGTGTGTGTGTGTGTGTGTGTGTGTGTGTGTACATATATACATGGTAGGGGTAAGGGTAATAGCCCAGGTAGAGACATGATGCTTCAGTGCTTGAGTCTGGACTATTTTAGCTCCAACACTTAGACTTGTGATCTAGAACAAATTTCCTAATTTCTTGAGCCTCAGTTACTGGAACTGAAAAACAGTCTTGACAAGTGGTCTCTTGGGTGCTCTTTTCTAGATGCAGACCTACTATCCTAAGTGGTTGGTATGATTTGTTTTTTTTAACGATTGCCCCCCTACAGGCTGCTGCCACTCTGCTGGCTGACACAAGACCTTGGTGTACCTGGCAGCATAAGTGATTAAGAGTACAAAAACTGGATTCAGGCCCTGTGTTCAAATCTCTGTAAGCCTCAGTTCACCTACCTGTAAAATGGTGATAATGAAAACAACAGTATCTATTTTATCAAACGGTTGTGAGGAATAAATGGGAACACTCAAGAAGCACTTAACATGATGCCTGACAGTCGGTGCTCATTAAATAATAGCAGTTCTTGTCCCCAAGAGCCCCACCGAGATCTTAGGTATATTCATCTTTGAGTTGTGATGGGCAGTTTTTATATTAGCTTTTAAAACCCCTAGTGAGAACTCTTTTAAAACATGCCATCTGCCTCCTCCACTGTTATTTTTCTCCCCCTCCTCTTACTCTTCTTCCTCCTTCTTTAAATTTCAGAACGAATCAGCTATTTTAATGTGTGTCTGAGTGGTTGCCTATTATTCATCAGAAGAGACTCCAGGGCTTTTTTGTAGGAAAGAGTTCATGTCGGGATGCTTTTGGTCAAGGGCTGCCTGCCCTGTCCTTTTTCTTGGAATGAGTAAGGCTTCAAGTGGTAGGATGAAGTCGGGGGTGGTGGTGCTGGGAGCTGAGCCCAGGGCAGAGGAGTGGAGGAGTCAGTGAGGAGAACTGGTAGTGGGAGTTCTGGCCTTGGCTCATCTAATATTAGCTGTGTGACCTTGGACAGGTCACTCAAATTCTCAAGACTGCACTGTCCCCATTTGTGAGAGGGTTAGCAATGGCCAAAAAGCAGGAAGACAATTCACCCAGGAGAACAAGCAGTATATACACTGTTCTCTTCACTAGTTACCAAAGAAATACAAATTATAGGAATACAAAGACATCGTTTTTACTATTACTAAAATAAAAATTTTTAAATGTTGCTTATTATTTATTTACTTTTGCATTTCTGGGAGCATGGCAAATTGGTATAACTGCTTGGGATTGGTAAACAATTCATATTGTGTTTCATGAAAGAAAAGAAGGTAAACTTGCGTGTGAATTCTTATTTTTGCAACTCACTGGTTTTGAGGCTCAACCTTGTTGAGACTCCATTTCCTCATTGGAGAGAAAATAGGTAAAATGGAGATAACAGAAATAATGCCCACTTGATGGGTTGTCGAGAGATTTAGAGATTATGCCTAAAATGGACCAGTCTAATGTTTGGCACTTATTGTTGCTGCTTATTGTTGCTGTTGTTGTGGAGACGAAGGTGATGATGAGGAAGATGATGCTGTTGCCTGATTTTGTCTGGCTGATATTAAAATGCCGCTGGAGAGAAAAACCCATTCTCTTCTCCTTTCTTGGATTCTTTGTCAGAATCTGACTTCTACCTGCTCAGCTGTGGCCCCACTCATTTAGTTTCCTAAGGGATTTGAACCCATTGTCTCAGAGGACCCCAGACAACTCCATATATGTGCTCCACACAAAGATGTCCTACCACACACATGCACTTGCATGCCCACACACACTTGTACGCCCACACATCAGATGCCCTATCCCTCTGGAACTCACTTCTGCAAAGAGACTTCTGGCCTCTCAGGCCAGACCCCTGCAGTGCCTGCACACACAGCAGGGGGTGACATCCTCCCTGCGCCGTACAAGGTCCACTTGCATCTCCCTCCAAGCAAATACGAGCCAGTCCCTCCTGAGAGCTCAAGCTCTCTGATGCATGTCTACTGCCACCATCACCCTGCACTTCTGTGTCTGCCTCTAGCTACCATATTTACCAAGTAACTCACCCCACCCTGGGAAGGCCCTCAGTCACTTGTTTTCAAATGTTTCTGAAGATAGTTTTTCTCTTCTTCCTCCAATTTCTCCTGTAATTCATCTCTTGTTTTTTGGTAATTCAAGCTCAACACTGACTTGAATTGCCATGGAGCCTTTATCTATTCAATATCAAAGAGGTCTCTTCTCAGATGATTCTTTGAATTCCTTCTCAATACCAGGTTCTGTTTCTGTTCCCATTTTGCAACCTAATAAGGACTGAAATCTGTTTTCAGTAGTTACTTGATTTTTTTTTCTCAGCTTTAAAAATAATTTCAGAGAGCCATGGAATTGGAGAACTGAAAGGAATACATGGAGTCCTCACTTCATTCATGAAAACTCTGAGGCCCCTACGGGCCTTTGTGGCGGTCACACAGTGGTGAGGTACTCAGGAGAGAGAAAGCAGACCACCAGACTCCTAGGAAGTGCTCCTTCTACCCCTCAGCCTGTCAAATGCCCCATTTCCTTGATAAACTAAGCCAACGTAATATAAGGCATGGCTTCTGACAGAAAATGACTGCATTTCCTTCTATGGAGAGGTCTGAGGGGTCTGGCAGCTCTGTAGAAATAGCTTTCCACAGGTGTCCCAAATCTATCATGGGCTCATTCCTCTTTCTTCTAGCCTTTTGTAAATGCTGGTTCCTCTTTCTGGTGACTCTGGCCATGTCACATTCATTCTCGAGATGCTTTCTCTAGGAGGTCTATCTGAGCCTCCAATTCCTGGCAGGGAACCCTCCTGTGTGCTCCCAGTGGTGCCTTGTATGCCTTCTCTTTGAGCTGGTGGGTATTGCTCACCAGTCTTGCAACAGATCATTACCTGTTTGCATCCATCTT
>NW_011888849.1:393977-394513 GCF_000151845.1 Pteropus vampyrus
ACAACAGCTAGTATGGTGCCAGACTTGATTATTCACCCTCCCGCCCCTTACTAGTGCCTCTCTCTCCTCTCCTACACAGCTCTATGTCTATTAGACACAGCAAGTGCTCAGCATCAGTTATTATTAAGAAATGGAAGGGCCCTCAAGGTACATTGGTGATTCAGGAGTACACAGGAGAAGCGTGCTATAGAGGGGGTACCACCAAAGCAAAGACACAGAGTGCATCTTTTCCCCAGTGTATTCATCCTTGTGTGAGCCCTGTGGCAGACCCAGCATGTGGCATATAGGCCTATGTTCGCATAAATAAAAACCAGTCTCTCTAGAAAAAGAGTTGGTTACAGAGGGAAGAGGGAAGTATTTTAAAGATGATTAAAACATATTCTTTGTTAAGCAGTTGCTGAAAGTCTGTAGTTACTAGCAATTAGAAACAATTCCTGGGGTAGCCACAGCAAGGCCTGGGTGCTTCCTCCAGAATATGGAAATGGGACCAACAAGGACTCAGAATCTCATAGGTAGACTCAAATCTCACCTGTACT
>NW_011888849.1:397426-402081 GCF_000151845.1 Pteropus vampyrus
CTTATTGTTGCTGTTGTTGTGGAGACGAAGGTGATGATGAGGAAGATGATGCTGTTGCCTGATTTTGTCTGGCTGATATTAAAATGCCGCTGGAGAGAAAAACCCATTCTCTTCTCCTTTCTTGGATTCTTTGTCAGAATCTGACTTCTACCTGCTCAGCTGTGGCCCCACTCATTTAGTTTCCTAAGGGATTTGAACCCATTGTCTCAGAGGACCCCAGACAACTCCATATATGTGCTCCACACAAAGATGTCCTACCACACACATGCACTTGCATGCCCACACACACTTGTACGCCCACACATCAGATGCCCTATCCCTCTGGAACTCACTTCTGCAAAGAGACTTCTGGCCTCTCAGGCCAGACCCCTGCAGTGCCTGCACACACAGCAGGGGGTGACATCCTCCCTGCGCCGTACAAGGTCCACTTGCATCTCCCTCCAAGCAAATACGAGCCAGTCCCTCCTGAGAGCTCAAGCTCTCTGATGCATGTCTACTGCCACCATCACCCTGCACTTCTGTGTCTGCCTCTAGCTACCATATTTACCAAGTAACTCACCCCACCCTGGGAAGGCCCTCAGTCACTTGTTTTCAAATGTTTCTGAAGATAGTTTTTCTCTTCTTCCTCCAATTTCTCCTGTAATTCATCTCTTGTTTTTTGGTAATTCAAGCTCAACACTGACTTGAATTGCCATGGAGCCTTTATCTATTCAATATCAAAGAGGTCTCTTCTCAGATGATTCTTTGAATTCCTTCTCAATACCAGGTTCTGTTTCTGTTCCCATTTTGCAACCTAATAAGGACTGAAATCTGTTTTCAGTAGTTACTTGATTTTTTTTTCTCAGCTTTAAAAATAATTTCAGAGAGCCATGGAATTGGAGAACTGAAAGGAATACATGGAGTCCTCACTTCATTCATGAAAACTCTGAGGCCCCTACGGGCCTTTGTGGCGGTCACACAGTGGTGAGGTACTCAGGAGAGAGAAAGCAGACCACCAGACTCCTAGGAAGTGCTCCTTCTACCCCTCAGCCTGTCAAATGCCCCATTTCCTTGATAAACTAAGCCAACGTAATATAAGGCATGGCTTCTGACAGAAAATGACTGCATTTCCTTCTATGGAGAGGTCTGAGGGGTCTGGCAGCTCTGTAGAAATAGCTTTCCACAGGTGTCCCAAATCTATCATGGGCTCATTCCTCTTTCTTCTAGCCTTTTGTAAATGCTGGTTCCTCTTTCTGGTGACTCTGGCCATGTCACATTCATTCTCGAGATGCTTTCTCTAGGAGGTCTATCTGAGCCTCCAATTCCTGGCAGGGAACCCTCCTGTGTGCTCCCAGTGGTGCCTTGTATGCCTTCTCTTTGAGCTGGTGGGTATTGCTCACCAGTCTTGCAACAGATCATTACCTGTTTGCATCCATCTTCCCTAGAGGTATGCGTGCAGCATGAAGGCAGAGCAGACACAATTAATTTACACCAAAATGTTAATGACCTTTAAAATCTCTGCTACCTGCAGAAACCAAGGAGCTGAGCAATGGAAGAAGGGAAGAGTCCCAGGGGTAAAGCCCAAGGACAAATGACTTCACGATTTTAGACTATATGGCCCCCTTCTAAATTTTTCAAAGAAATGGGAATCAACTTCTTACTCAAGCATATAAGGAGAGCAAAACAATTAACAGAGCCCGGATGAGCACATCCAAGACCCCTCCTCTTGATTCACACCTGTTTTTATCCAGGGTCCTGATGCTGCAAAACAGGAATGAGCCTTTGAGAGTATCCCTCATCCTGTCGCTTTAGCAGCCTGGCCTGTGACCTGAGGTGACCCAGAGGCCTGGCTGCCCTTCAGGGGGAGAGGAGAGGGGAAGACTAGACCCCTTTAGAGGCAGAACGGGTGACGTGGTGGTGGGAATGAAAACACTTTGGGAATTATCTTCTCTGGATTTTTTCCCCACATTACCACATGTAACACTCCCCACCCTGCAAACAACTCTAAGATGTAAGTCCTTCATGATCTCCATTTTACCCAGGAGGAAAAGGAGATGCAAAGCTCAGTAACTCACTGAGATCACAGACAGACAGGTCGGAGGTTGTGCTGACACTCATCCAGAGCACCAGGCTCTTAACTACCGCCTCTTCCTATAATTTCCTACAGTCTTCTAAAAGGGCCCAGGAGTGTATGGGTGCATTCTCCCAAACCATTTCAAATACTCAACTTGTACTAACAAGACAACTAGGAAGTTTAAATGGGGTATTTCTAACATTCCTTTCTGTTCCCCACTCCTGGAACGAACCTTTAGCTCCGGTGATAGTCGAATATCCACGGGGTCCCATATGCCTCCTCCCTTGCCATAAAGGCTTCAATCCAAGCTAAGTTCTTATTTTCCATACTCCTATTATGATTACAGATGGCTCCACACAAGTATTTCACAGAACTGTCCAACCACTGGTACAATCATTTATTATTTTATAACAACCATGAAAGCAAATGCCTTTCAGCATCTACTAACAGCTAAATATATTTTTCTTATTTTTCATGATAATTCCACAAAATAAATATATCTCCCTTGTTACAAAAAGGATACTGAACCTTGACGAACCTATTTGAAATAAGTAGTATATGCTAGCAGTTTAGAGCTCTGTTTTGGTCTGCCTGGGTTCAATCCTAGTGCACTAAGTAGGTAAATGTGCACAGACTACTTCTCTAAGCTTCAGTTTTCCAATCCGTAAAACTGGGTTGCTGAGAGGTCTAATGTGAGGTCATTGTGCATTAAGTGCTGAGGACAAGCTGGCAAAGAGTAAAGTGCCCAGTGACTTCGAGTACTTAATATTAGGAAGAAACAGTTTACAGCCAACTCCCTAGTGTCTTACTCCAGGGCCCATGCTGCTTGCATTTCACATAATCCTGAAGTAGGCTGAGTTTATTATCCCTAGTTTAAAGAGGAAGACTTAGGTTTAGAAAGGTGAAGTGACTTGTTCACAATCACATAGCTGTTAAGTGTCAAGGTTGAAGGCTGAGCCAAGGGCAGCTTTATTTGACTTCATGACACCGTGCTGCCCGAGTTAATCTGTTCCTTTCATGTAATCTTCCTTCCAACTGAGTGATAAATTCCTCAGAGCCAAGCAAAAGTATTTTCACTTTCCCTGCATTTCCCAAATGGTCGGGAACAGCATCTCACTTACTGTGCTCTCAACACACCAGTGCTAAAGGAAATAGTTGTTGCTCTTGCTCGGCCTGGCACCCAGCTTGCTCTTCAAAACCATGAACAGCATCATCCCTGATGATGGAGCCTCCTAAGGCAGGAGGAATACAAGAAAGATGATTCCAGAATCACCTAAAAATTTTCTGCCCATTGTACTTATAAGAAGTAAATCTCAAATAGTAACTCAAGGTGCTTTAAAAAAGACTGAATGTTCTACAGGACAATCGCCAATATACGATTTATGTTCTTCAATAAATGATGTGAAAAAAGGAGAGGGATCTGTTAGAGATGAAAAGATTCAAGAGACATAGCAATCAAATGGAGTATTTGGACCTGATTCTAAATACCAAATTTTAAGAGCCATTTTGGTTGCAATCAGGAAAATTTGAATATAGGCTTGTTATTAAGTAATAATTTGGGATTATTATTTATTTGTTTAGGTATGTTTAAAAAAACAGCGCTTTAAAAAAAAGTTTATTAGTAAAAGCTATATAATAGTATTTATGGATGAAATTATATAGATCTGGGGTTTACTTTAAATACTCCAGTAGGAAGGAAAAATACTCTTGGGAGGATGTTGATGAAACAATATTGGTAAATGTTGATAAATACTGAAGCAAGGTGATGGGCACATGGAGGTTCATTATACTATCCTCAGTATTTTTGTGCTTGTTTGAAAACTTACACAATAAGAAATTTTTATTTTTTAAATATAGCGATCTTCTGTTTTGTTCTACAACTGCTTTTCTTCCTAGAGAGTTCAGCTTCTTTGATGACATGAAAAGTCATCCTCCTACTAAGGCTCCCAAATGTCCTTATCCACGTGAGGTTAAGCACCTGATGTGATGACAGCACACCTGCACCAAATTCGTGGATGAGCAAATACTGTGAAAATAATCATTGACTTCACTTTTCCCTCCATGTGTGCCTAACCATGAAGTGCTCTCTTCAGCATGGATCCTAATTTTGTCTATTGCAATCCCACGATGGTTAAATCTTCAAGAACTTTTGTTGGGACTTTATCAAAGGTTATTTGAAAATCCAGATAAAAGATATTCTAGGGTTTTTCTTTTCCCACATACACAATCTAAACAGACTTTAACTGATAGGTCAAATAATCTTAGCTTTACCTCTGACTACATGTGAACTTGATCTAGCCACCAATAGCTTTGATTCTTGGTTTCATCATCTGTCAAAAAAGGGGTGACTGGGTAATTGGTGGGCTCCTGTCACCTAAAATTTTCATGATATTTTCTTTTATAGAAGCCATAATGCCTTGTGGCTAACATGTTATATGCCTAAGTGTTTAGAGAGATTTTTCTTTATTTTAGCTTCCAGCTGCTCACTTGACAGGGGAAATAGCTTTGCTGATATAAAGTTCCTCTCTGGAATTCATGTCCTGATGGAGTTTTGTTCATTTTTTTGTTCAATACATATGTATTAAGTTCCTACTATGAGCCA
>NW_011888849.1:403201-440562 GCF_000151845.1 Pteropus vampyrus
AGGTTTTGAATCTTGCTTTAATTTGATTAGATTTGGCTAATCAAAAACAGACATTAGAGCTGAAAGGGGGCAATTAGTCAGAATTCTACTTTTATGGGAAATCCACCAAGAAAATGATTGGATACCCATTCCTTGTACCTATAACCACCAGAGTGAGCATCTCTAAGCCAAATTTGCTCCTCATCCTGTGGCAGTTACTTGTGCATAAGCACAGCATCCAAAAGGCATTAACCTGCTGGTGGACCCTGGGTGTGAAACACTGCCTCTTGGTTGTGTATTAAAAGGAGTGTCCAGCACCCATAAGTAACTGTCCAGCTAGCCCCGGGCTTCCTCCTGCTAGGCTGTAGGCATGGCTATTCTCTCACCCTGGAGCACTTCCTTCCTGACCCTCCTCTTCCAAACCTTCACCCAAGGGCTACTCACCCTGAACATCTCTTCTTACATATGACTTACTCCAGGAAGTCTCCCTTTCCCACCATGTCTGGGTTCCCAAGCTCCCATAATTGCCTGTTCTTTCTCCATTCAGGCACTTATCATACTCTACTGCAGCGATTCTTAATCTGGACGATTTTGCCTCCAGGGGAGATGTGACAATGTCTGGAGACATTCTGGTTGTCACAGTGGTATGTGTGAGAGGATGCTATTGGTATTTAGTGGGTAGAGGCTAGGGATGCTGCTAAATATCCTGCAATGCATGGGACAGCCCCACAACAAAGAATTATCCAGCCCAAAATGTCACCAGTGCTGAGGCTGTTAAACCTTGCTCTAGTGTAATTGTTTACCTGTATCTTTCTCACAATGGCTGTCTCTTTCATATTTGTATCCTCAGTACAATGCCTAGCATTTTATAGGTGCTCAAAAAAGACCTGTTAAATGACTCACTGACCTTCTCCCAAGCTTGCTTTGACCCTGACCAACTCCCTTTACTGGTCTCTTTGCTCACCTAGCACAAATTCTACGCTGACTCTCTACTCCCCCTCTCTACTCATACGCAATGCACTTCAGGTCATGGATGATAGAGAATAGGGCTACCTGCTGCAGAGTAGAGAACAGACATGTGGACTAGTCAATCAAGCAGGGCTAGATGAATTCAAGACCACAAGGAAAGGAAGAAGGCCTGAGCCAGCTGGGAACAGGGCCAGACCACCAGGCAAATCGGGGCAGCTGGACTGAGCAGCTAGGGGCTCAAAAGCTGATTAGTTTTCAAATCCTCCACATGTCTTTTATTTAATTAATGGACACTGAGCGTCTGTTTCCGAGGCTGCAGAAATCTTCTCCCCCTTTAGTGAAGCAGCACTGTATGATGAACTTTCTCAAAACACTGAGTCATTGCCCATTTGTTCCTTTGTGCTTTTGCTACTGAGTTCACATGAATAATTACAAGCTTATTTTACATGATCGTAAGGGTCTGGGTTAATTCTCAGCAATTTCAAGAATGAAATGTTCAGAAAGACTTTCAAGACTGATATGACAGGGTTTGAGAATTCAAAACCACTGCTGTCTAAAACATGTTTTCTTATTTGATTTATTATGGTTCATGTTTTATGTATATGTTATAATTTATGTTCACATAACATAGTGCAGAGAGATGAAGCTGGGCAATATCACCAGACAATGAAAGATTTTAGGGGGTTGTTGAATCTTTGAAGCTAAAAGTCAGTTACTTTAACAATTTCACCCTTGAATTCCTTTAGAATTCTTGGATGAATGCCAAGCCATCTCTGTGATTTATCCACATCCAGTTTTTCAGCTAGGTCTAGAAAATTCTGTGCATCTACTACGATTTGATCTAGTACTTCTGCTTCTAAAGATGATTTAAGAGGGATATTCATTTTGATATATTTTTCTGAAAAGATTGAGGCAAATAATTCATTGTGCCTGCTGGCTCCTTTTCATATGTCTATAGGAGTATTCTAATCATCTGTAAAAGTTCTGCTGGGTCTTCACCTCAATTACCTTAAAAGACATTCTTATTTTTAATGTCTGATTCTTATAGGATGCTCATAAATTATTTATGAATCCTTTTTGTGGGGTTCCTAGGTGGGTTCTCCTGTTTTTCCAACTGAATCAACTTTCAATTTTGTCCAAAGTCTTTCTCGTTGAATATGTCTTTGCCTTGAGCAATCTGCTTTGACTTGCCTCTGTAAATAGCAATTATTATCCCAACCTCCAGGGCTATGAGAGTCAAATGAAGTAAAGCACATAGAGAGGGCTTTGCCAGGAGCTTGGGACAAAGTAAGTGTTTAGTCAATGGTTATTTATTCTTACCATCTTGGCCAAAGATGGTGGGGTAGGAAAAGGAAATTAGTTCTCAACCCCACCTCCTCAAAAGGATTTTTGAATCTTGTCATACTTTGTGCTTCCCAAAAAGAATGTTTGGTAATGTTTTTTAAAAATCAGTTGGCAAAAAACAAGAAAAAACAAAGAAAAACAAAAACAAACAAATTAGTTGGCAAGATTCTTGAGGTTTTCTGACAATTTTTTTCATAGTTACTATTTATATTTTTTCTTAGTTCTCCTGATACACACACACACACGCGCGCGCGCGCACACACACACACACATATTATCTTGGTTTTCCTTTCTTGCACCAGACCGTTCAACTTATTAAGGTCATTAAATTACAATGGTTACACACAAACACTCCCTGCACCTTCTTCAGGGCTTCTCAATTCCTTTTCTTCTATAAAATCATTAGTGCAGGAAACGATCATTTGTCCTAATTCATCCCAGGGAAGCATTTTGTCAATCTACAAGCTAGTAAACACCCTCATTAGTACTAATTGGCCTGATTTTGTAGTTTGGTCAGTCCTATTCCAGTTTCCAGCTCAATCTCATTATCTCTGTCAGGTGGCCCATAACTCCTTTCTACTGCCATATTTTCATTAACTGTTGACTATTTCCACTCATTGGGCATTTCCTGATGGCTTTTTTATGCTGAATCTCCTTGGATTTCTCCACTACTTTGACAGTCTGTTTCATGACCCTGGTTTCTTACCCTTTGCCAACTGTCTCATGAGGATCTTCAATTTCTAAGAAATTCTGCCTCTGCTCTCATTAGGACCCTCAAACCCCACCTGTCTTATGGTGCTATGTGCTACAGCCTGTGTGTGTATAAAATGCATTATATAAGTCCATTATACATATAATGACTACAAAAGGTTCTGATCTTCGGTCTCTTTTTCAGTTGCCCACAAAAGGTTCTGATCCTTAGCCTCTTTATCAGTTGCCCAAATTAACTCTCAGAACCTTCCTACTGTATGTTCCCAAGTGCAGTACTAGAACAAAAGGAGAGAGTTAGCATGTTATCCCTGGGACATGCATGGGACAGCTTTCCATCCTATTGATTTCCTACTTCTTATCTCATCATTTTCACCAGATGATCTTTACTCAATTAATGCCAGAGTATGATAACTCCCTCTGCCACCTATTGCAAAAATGAGGTCACTAGTCTGGAATGCCCCAAGCCTTCCCTCTGTCCTTCACCTGCCTAAGCCTGTAGTGGTTGCCATAGTTCTTTCCTCATGGGTGAAATTTGCTGACCCCATTAGATTCCTTAGCTTGACTGATCCCAATGGAGAAATCACCTAACATACAGAGCCTCTGGCAAAACCCCTCTCCCTCACAACACACGCACACACAGACACACACACACACATACGCACACATCTGCTGTATGTGCCCATATGGCAGGTGAGAACATGAAAATTACTACTATTAGCTGTCTAAGCTGTTTGAATTCAACTGGCATCTGTGGCCAATGTCAGGGTTTGAAATGAACACTGAATAAAACGCAGTAGGTGTTTGACCTTTTTGTTCTTGTAACAACAACTCCTTTAGGAAGTTAGAAGTGGGTGCCAGAGACAAGCGCTTATATTTTATTATCTCAGCCACGTCACACTACTGCCGTGGGAACTGGGGACCACAGTATATAAGGACACTCTCTGATACAGTGCTGGACTACTGGAGTTGTAGCACCTGCCCTTGAATGGCAAACTCTTTCAAGGTAAGAACTATTATTTACTCTCCTAGGTGTATCCTATAGTCCTACGATTAGGACTTGCACTTAGTAACTGTTTAATTCAATTGAACATGACCTGGGAGGGATCTGTCCATACAACCAGTCACTTGTGCGCCACCACGTGTGTCATACATTATGGTCCTCCCTTTCTTTCTCTTCTCCATCTCCATGCCGGACTACTAGCCTCCTTTTCCAAGAATCTCTACTAAACCCAAAGTTTCATAAGGGCAGAGATCATGTCTGTCCAACTCATTACTATATCTCAGGGACCAACTGTGTGAAAGGCCCCCAGTAAACATTTACTGAGTCACAGAACCTGCTTCCAGCTGGGGCTGGTTTCATGGAAAATGCTCTGCCCCATACTAAGTGTCACCCATGTTCATTTGTGTCAAGTAGATCCATATGTGTCACTTGCCATATATAGGACAATACAGAAGCAGTGACACTCATAGGGAAGCAGGAGTGAAAGGCAGCAGTGTTGGGTTATTTTTCCAGCATGTGTGTGTGTAATTAATGTATATGATTTTGAAATGCAACCTATATAAAGAGATTTCTAATGGAGGCTCTGCTCACTTTAGCTGATAGAGTCATTTCCAATTGTAATAAAGGTTAGAATTTACAGTGGACCAACTGTAAGGCAATGCCCTTCACTCGGTGTGTGTATATCACATGCCATAGTTATTCACACAGATTATCTTCTCCCAGCACTACCTATCTCTTTACCCAAATTCTGATTACAGATTTGGGATTTATTTGCTACCACAGTTTCTTCCAGTGGGTTACTGTGGCTATTAATTTCGGCAAAAGCCATTCTGAAAACTGGAGAAGAAAAAGTGAAAAATGAATGCAGAAGAAAGAGGCCCTCACTTTAAACCAGTTCAAAGTGTGGTCCCGACGGCAGCATCGGCATCTCGGAAACTGCTAGAAGTCAAACATGGGGGCCTAAGCCCAGTCTTCCATAATCAGAATCTCTGGGGTGGAGCCTAGGAAGCTGAGTTGTAACCAATTGTGCAGGGCTTGCTCATGCATACTAAAGTTTGATAAGGGGCAGGGTCGGGGTGGGGGTTCTAAAGCACTGTTTACTCCTTTTCCAAATTCTCTCAGACACTGCCTAGGGGAGAACTGGGTGTCTGGAATCCCTGGCAGGCTTTCACTATTTTATCTTTTGTACTCTTTGAATTGTTTCAGCTACCCCCATGTCTAACTATTTCAACAGAAATAAAAATAAATGAATAAATAAAACCTTTATCAAGAGCACTTTATGAAGGAAAGGATAACTCCTGACAATTGTTCCTCTACCATTTACCTAGACAATTTCCCTTCTTTCCAAAATGACAGGTAAGGAGAAAGAAGAAAGAATGAGGATTAGATAATACATTGACAAAATTAGATTTTGATTTGGTCTTCTAAAAATATTAGAGGACTTAGGATATCCCTTAAGAACATATCAATATGACAACAAATAAAGTCAAGACATCAGGCTTTTTACCATTTCCACACTATACAGCATGATTTTTTTTTTTAAAGCTAAATTATCTAAAGCTCTTGTAACAATAGCTTGCTAGATTCTTCAATAGTCAGAAGAGAATGGACACCATACAATTAAGAGTTTGTATGTTTTAATCCTTGGATGACTGTCTTTTCCTAAAGATCACGGCTTCTCTCACATCTAAATTTAGCCTTAGGCTGCCTTATTCTTAACCATCCCACTGAAAGAAAACACAATGTCTGAAATGCTAGGTTAAAGTAATACAAAGTACAAAAGACTCTACTGCCAGTCTGTTTCCTAAAGAAAAAAGAGAGGATTGAATGAACTAAAAGGGTCCAACAATAAAAAAAATTAAAATTAAAATTAAAAAAAACAAACAAACAGTTAAGGACAACAGGCTACACAGACCTTTTCCCACCCAACCAACGTTGTAGGATCGGAGTCTTCTACATTTCACAAAAACATTTTACTGTCAATAAGTAAGCGGGATCAGGAGTCCTGCATCTATTTGCCACAACGGCCACAGGCAGTCATTTCTACCAACACGCCACACATCCTCACTGTAATGAGGTGTGCCGAATGCTCCCCTTTCCTCACTTTGACAACACAAGAAAAATGAGCTTGTGTCAGGAAGCTGACAGGATTCCTTACATTGTTTTCTTAGGGTTGTTATCCATTTCTCAGAATTATACAATTTTCAACACTTAATTGAAAACTATAATCCTAATGTTCATAAAACACCATATGCACTTGAAAAAGGTTATAGAAATTCATGGATCAAGAGTAGTCTTCATAGCCCGAATTCCTTAAACTTAGTACTCTGCAATGAAGTTAGCTAAATAGAGAGAAACAAAATAGTTTTCAAGTTTTATTCTGGGTTATTTTTAACTCCAGATTTTTTTTTCTTTTAAGAAAAGGAACAGAATTTGGAATTGAGCTGGTGGTGAGTAGAAAACTACTATTCCAATGATCTCTTCTTGAGCTATCTTATCAAAGGTCTAACAGGCTTTTAATATTTGTGAATAAATAGCTTAACCACAAAGATAAACTGTATTGCCTTTCCCACAAATTAGATATTCACACTGAAAAATTTTGTTAACAAAGTATATTTGAAGCATCAAAAAACATGTAGCTCGAGAGGGTAAAGTAGGTAAAGGGGATCAAATATATGGTAGCTGAAGGAAACTAGACACATAATAGAATATACAGATGTGAAATTATAATGTACACCTTAAAATTATATAATTGTATTAACCAATGTTACCCCAATAAACTCAATTAAAAAATCAGTATAGAAAGAAAATGTCTTAATAAAGTGAACCACAAAAAACAACAATAACAAAAAAAAAACATGTAGCTCATTCCAACCGGAGATGCTATCAAATACAATCGCATTAAACTCTTTAGTTTTTCCTCTTAAAAATTAGTTATACTTAAGGATATTCCTGACCAGTATCATACTCAGAAAAGCTAAATTATTTTTTTAAAAAAAGAAAAAAACAAATCAAATCTGCAAAAAGAAGATAAACTTATTCAAAAGCTAGCATTCTGAAGAAAATAAGTTTTCATTAAACGAGATGTTGATTCACCACCACAGGCCATTACAAAAGGAAAAACAAACATCTAATAAAAACCCTCGGGATTCTTTTCAAAATCTTATAGATTAAAAATGCAAAGAATTAATCTCACATCTGTGATTTCAAAGAAAGAAAAAACTGCATCTCTATAGTTAAGTATTTTGGGTTAAAACATTTTAGAGACTTTCTTAACTAGGAAGGAAACTTCCCTGATCCTCTCTGTGAAATGTCTCAGAGGAATTGTGTCTTGGCTAACACTGCACAGTGGTGTGAGTAAAGGAACAGTCCCCAGGATCCCATGCATTAAGAACATCGGGGGACTTCTTGGACTATGGGAACTCTTACCTTGTCTTTTTTAAGCCTTCAGCATCCTCATCCATCCTTTAAGAAGGTAAAATTGGGTACCGCAGAGAGAGGGAAGAGCCAACCAACCCTCAAGGCAGGCTGAGAGCATGCAAAGCCCCAGCTGACAGCCTGCTTCCCTCTCCTGAGGCTCTCTGCCTCAGAGGCTGCACAGAAACCAAGTCCTGTGCCAAATCTTAAATCCCTTTGCAGAATCTCACATGGAACTGCCTCACCTCTTCCATTCCCGCAAAGCCTCTTTCTGCTGCACTTCCTTCTGAAACAATTAATCACTGCAACAAACCATTCAGTGAACCCAATCTCAAACCATACTGAAAAATCCTGCAACGTACAGGGTGATGATTGTTTACATTAGCTGAAACGTAATATCCAGAACCAAAGGAGGGCCTTGATCCAGAGTCAGGGCATCTTAAGAACCTCTGTGAAATAATTTTCTAGAGGAAAAAAATAAATAAATAAATTCACCCCCTTGGGTTTTATTAAATCTAGCTTCTGTACATTTAGGGTTATTTGGATTATTCTGATCTCATCAAGAATATCATGGTTTTCAAATAGAAATTCAGAACTTATCGATTACCTATAGTTTTAATTGAGAGAAAATAAGTTAGCAACAGAACTCAAAGTGTATGTGTGGGCAAAGAACCTGGTATTTAGGGGAGAATGATGGAAGGCACCAATCAGGGATGTGGGAGCCTGATATGCTTCAAGGTACCAGTAAATGCGCCTCCCAGAAAAGGCAGTGTTTCCTTAAGCCAGAAATCTGTCTTTCCTTCTTTAACTTTTGATGAACAAGAAAGCCCAGGGGGATCCCAACACCATTCTTGATGGGCAATTACTACTGATTACTTCAGGGTCTTATGGTCTCTGATTGGGGTGGGATGGGAAGAGGCCATGTTGCTGCTGGATAGGAAGAGGATTGCGGGAAGGGAAAGGGTTTGTCACTAGCACCTGCTTGGGAGAAAGACTAGGTAAGGTTTCACGACTGATTGGGGTTGGCTTGAGACTGGTGGAGATGCTAGAGGTAGACTATTTGCTTTTGAATATGTTACTGATCATAAAGTGATATTTTAAAAAGTATATACCATGTGCTAGGCACTGTGCTAAGCACTTTACGTGCATTCTTCATTTAACTCTCACAACCATCCTATGAGTAGATACTATTGTTGTTCTTGCCCTCCTGATGAAGAAAGCAAAGCTCAGAGAGGTTAAGCAGTGGTAAGCTGGTAAGTGGAGGTATCAGGTTTGTCTGGTATGCTCCTTAACCACCAGTCTATGGTTCCAGCCAGCTTCACCAGCTACACAACCGTGTAAGCATGCTTTGCACTCTGCAAAGTGACAAAGGTGTTACTACATAAAGGTGCAACTCCCCAAATGTGTATACCAAATCCTTGGCTGTGGCTGTCCAGGAGCGCCAGGCCTCAGAGCTCTTGGCCGGCTTGCAAGACCCTTAGAAGGAAGGTGGAACCTCTAAATGTAGGAACAAGAATCAAATGCCATATAAGGGGAGGTCTGGCCCGATCCATCTGGGCATCGACCAGTTGTGTGACCTTAGTCACCTACTTCCCTTTCTGGATCTCAGTAAAATTTAGGAGGTTAGACTTAGATGGGCTCTAGGGTCCCTTCCAGCATGAAATTTCTATGACATGATTTTAAATGACATGAATGCTAGGTGAGATACTATTTTTTAAAATACAGAATATACACATTGAAATAAGAATGAACTCCGATATAAAAATAATGATGATAATAATAACCACCCAGTCTGTAGTGCTTTGGTACAGAAACCTGAGGGAAGAAAAGTAATAAAATAATCACTCTCATTTATTGAGTTAATGTACTATGAAATAGGCATTGTGCTTAGGGCATTATGAATATTCTCACTTGTACTTATAAAAGTTCCCAAGGCAGTATTATTATTCCCATTCCACATATGTGAAAATGGAGGCTCACAGAGAATGAATAATTTGTGTAGAGTCAGCCACACAGCTGGTCAAGGGGATAAGTAGGGTTACGGCCAGCCCTGATCAATTCCAGAGCCCACATATACCATCTACACTACACTGCCCACTGCTCCACCAACACTCTTGCCACTCAGAGCAGGTCTGGAATAGCTCTTCCGAAACCTCCTTTAGAGCCCGCACGTTCCATTTTAGTAAATATACATTTTTGTACATCTGCTTCATGCTGGATACTGTAAGGGTACACATATAGTCCTACCTTCCAAATGCTTCCAACCTACAGGGGGAATCGGAGTCAGAAGGGGATTATTCTGCCACCAGGGAGACTGGGCTAAGTATTACAACAGAGGCATCAAAGACAACGGGAGTTGGGCAAGTGAGAAATTATTTCAAAATTATCCAGCTTACTACTAATATGCTCAGTGGTGGTGACTATCCATCCTTAGAGGTTAGATATAATTTTGGCTCACAGGCAAGTCAATCAGAGCCAAGTCTGGGGAATAAAGTGGGTCATCAAGCTGGGTGATACCATTTTTGGTCACAAGCTAGGTGTAGCTATAAAATACTGAGATGGGTTTTCCTGTGTGGCCCAGACTAGCTCTGGAGACAATTCCTAAAGGGCAGTCTTTCGAGCAATGGTACCATCTCCAGATTAAAGGCAGAGCCACCCAAAGTGATTCCAAAAGACAAGGCTTCCCCAAGCACAGCACTTGATCACCCAGAGGCAAAGGCTCACAGAAGCATCTGCAGGTCCAGATTAGCTTGCTGCTCAGCTGGGCCCCCAGCATCTGGCACGGGGCCTGGCACGGGAGGAGGCTCAATCAATCATTTGTTAACTGAATGACAGTTTTGAATGTAAAAAATTGTTTTAAAAAATTGTTTTAAAAATTGTTTTAAAAAATTGTCGTATTATTTGGTCACATTGAGACATCTGCGTATCCACTGTGGACACATTCTCAGCTGAGCCCAATGGCCAGATTAAGACTCTACATACCCATTCTGTTTACCAGGCCAGGCCCTGGGTAGTCAGCCTGGCCATGACTGGCCATGACAGTTTCCAATCCTGTTCCTACCTGTGGCTGTTCCTGCATTAGGTATGAAGAGGAGCGAGTGCAAGGCACTAATTATGCCACTATGCAAGGTCTGCTTAGGGCTTGTAGCCAAATGGGCTGACCAGCTCCTCATTTAGTGTCAACTCCGGAAGTAAGGCAACATTGGAGAACTCTCCTACTAACCCCACAGCCCCAGTGGCCTCCTAACAGATCTAAGTCTGGGAGAAACTGGGCTGTCCCAGGAACCATTCCCTAACCACAGCCAGGCTCCATACACATTTCAAAAAATGGGTTGATATCTTTGAGACTCCATGGGGTTTCCAAATAAATAGGACCAATTGGTGTTCCGAATAGATCTCGGGATAATCCAAAGCCAGAGCGGTTTCTCCGGTCATCAATTTTTCCTTCTTCCTCTTTGTGTTTATTCTTGGTATTTGTTTATGGTTGGCTTACTAATTGTCCATATAAACAAGCCAATCTGAGATGGACCAACGCCTCTGCCACTAGGACTCCCACTAGGGTCGAATGTCACTCCCTGGGCCTGCCTGTCCACCACTAGTGAAAGAAGGGGGTGTTCTCTCACTAGCTGGGAGACCTTGTCTGGCTACTTAACCTTTCAGTGCCTCACTTTCCTCATCTTCAAGTAAATATAATAACAGTACCCCGCCCCCCCCTCCAAGAAAACAATGTTGAATGAGCAAATGCATATATATAAAGGACTTAGAACAGTGCCAGGTCCAGAGTGGGTCGTGGCTACATATCAGTTGTTGTCATTTCAGACTCACTGGGAGAGGGAAAAGAGCCAGATGATGGACCCAGCTGATAGGAGGAAGAAAATTCATATATTTCTGAATCTATTTCCTATGTCATTCTATGTGAATGATTTGTACTCTGTTTAATGTCACAGGATTTGGTGTGGTTTCTATATTAAAGCACATAAAATCAAACAATAACATTATCCAGTTGTAAGAAAGATTTAGACCCAAGCCATCTGAGGGAAACCAGTATTGCTAACCACTGCATTTAGCTCGGAGCTTCTTGGCAAATGGAGTAATAAGAGAAACACGCTGAGGGGGTATCACAGATGTCATCCAATCAGAAAAAATGTAAGGGATCAAGCCGAGAGACAAACTTTTCCCTGGCTCCAGATTTCAAGAGGAATTTATAAGCTGGGATATAGGGCGCTGGGGAACATAAAGGACAGTTCCTTCCTCATGACTTGCCTAAAAGATACATAGACATCTTTCCAAGGGCTCAGACTTACAAAGCCCCTCCATAATAGCTGAGGGCTCACATTAAACTGTAGTTCGAAGGAGGTGTTATAGTTTCGCAGAATGTCAACACTGGAAGAGCCTGTAGTCCATCCCCCTGGTTTTATAGGAGAAAAGAGTGCCTGGGGAGCTGAGAGGACAGCTGGCCCTGGACCCAGACTCAGAGCCCCCATTCTAGCGCTTCCCCCGCCCCCCTGAACTCTCACCTTCTCCCTCATTTCTTCCACTAACAAAAAGAAGCTTCCCTTGGTTCCTCTCCCCGTGGGAAATGGCAGCCTCCTTCACACTGTGGGAATCCCTCTGCTTTAAGTTTGGTTAAAAATAAATTTGGAAATGTTTAAGTCTGGCTTGGAGAACTTCCAGGTGGCCTTAGGAGTCTGCAGAACAAAGCCACTTTCAGCTCTACACCATTGGGTGTGTATGCTGGTTGCTGAGATGCACACATTACTCCAGGTCCAGTTTTAAAAGGTTGTGTGTTTTAGCAGCTGCCATTCTTAAAAGCTCTCTAAGTGCCAAACGGTGTGCTAAGTGCCATAAGGGATAGCTTCATTTAATCCTTCCAACAACGCTATGAGGAAGGTTGTATTAATCCAGGATTGGAGCCATAGTAATTGACTCAAGAGCCCATGATCTTAACTACAAACTCTCAGTTACCTTTACAGAACAAGAATCTTCGAAAGGTAGGCAACAGAAAAGTCTGGCAACATGCTTGTATCCAGCCCCGTTTAAGCAACAAATTTCTGAGGCCAACACTTGGCAAATGTCATACAAACTGTAGTTGGTTATCCTAAAGTTTTAGGAAACTCTATGGAAAGATGGTCTTAATTGTAGTGTTCTGAGAACATTAACACAAAGCCCACAAAGTATATCCATACACCATATCTAACAGGAAAAATCACTTCTAGCCAATCACAGGAAACTAAGGTTTGCTATCAGAAGGCAAGAAATAAGAAGGAGCAATATGGCAGGGTGGTTAGGTGCACAGGCTGCACAGTTCCCAGGCCTGGGTCTGGTCTTTGGCACTGTTACATGCTCACGTGCGACCCTGGGCAAGTAGCTTTACTTTTCTAGCCCCAGTTTCCTCTTCTGTAAAAGGAGATAATAAGAATGATAACTCTAGAGAATGTGGGCATTACATGAGATAATGGGAGTAAAGTTGTTTAGAAAAGTCACAGGCACATATTATGAACTCAATAAAAATTAGTTAATGACAGCAGACACATGTTTTAGGGCAGACATCAGAATACAGATTAATGGTTGAAACCAGTAATACAAGGGGACTTTATATGAATTAGATGTTTAAATGTTTGAAGTTTCCCATTTTCTGCATAGATTCTGATTTTATTTTACCTAATAAACACTTTTCCAATTCACAAAGTAATTATGGTATCATATGTTATGGATTCATCTAAGTTCCTAGCAGCACCCTTTATTGATAACATGCAATGTCCACCCTTCAGATTCTTGACCAAGAATGTAAACTCTAATCCTCTGCTTTTCTTTCTCACCAGGACCTTGGATGCAAAAAAGTAATAATCATAAAGAACTATCAAAAATGTATTTGGCCCATCTATTCATCTTAAAGTTTTAAATTACAGTCTTTGATCAAATCAATCATCAGAGAACCACATACCTAAAATATCAATATTTTATAGTTCATATAAAATTGATTTTAATAAATTTGCTCAATGTTTCACCATTGGCTTTTTAAGTACGTTCTGTAGTTTTCAGTATACAAGGCTTGCACCTCTTTTATTAAATTTATTCCTAAGTATTTTAATCTTTTTGTTTATAAATGAAATTGTTTTTTTAATTTCATTTTGGAATTATTCATTGCTAGTGTAAAGAAATACAATTGATTTTGTATATTAATCTTATATCCAGCCATTGGCTTTTATTGATGGATGTTACAAATAGTATTCATTCATTCAAAGACTACATTATTAGCACTTATTATGTGTCAGGCACTGTGCTGGGCTGTGGTAAACAATGAAGAATAAAATAGATATGGTGCCTGCCTTCTCAAGGAGCTCAGGGTTGAGTAGGGAAACTGAGTCCAGGTGAGGTTACTTCTCCATTATCAAGTAGATGCTGGTAAGCACTGCCCACATCATCACACAGGGTCCCTGTATGAAAGCCCTGGCAGAAGTTCTTTTCTGTCTAAGAATTAGGAAACACTGCCTATGTATTATCTTAGCAACAATTCTATTTTGATGCCATGCCCACTGTGAATCGTGTAGCTGGACAGGTTTTCTTTGCTTCAGTTGCTAGGAATCATAAAGCTATGTTGTAGTCAAACTCTAGTGAATGACACTAGGGCAAAAACTATTTTTTATTTTGCCATATTTATTTTCTCCTTGCCCTGATGTTCCCATCTTCTTATTTTATCTTGGTTTGGGTGGAGCTTTGTAAGCTGTTTCATATCTTTTATGGATAAAGCAAAAGAAGGAAAGAGGAGAGGAAGAAAAGGAAAAAAGGAAGGAAGGAAGGAAGGAAATTTCAGTTACTAGTTAATATTCCCGAGAATGTTAACTTACTATGAAGATCTACTCCTTAATTCTGATATTCCAACAAGATGTGACTTTATTACCTGAGTGAATGCTTATACTATCTGGAATAAGAACTATTTCATACTTAAAAGTTTCTTTAATATGCTTTTGGCAGGTCTAACTAAACAAAATCTATTAGTTTTGTTGAGATGCACTGGAAGTGCTTTTCTGGCATCACGTCAATAAAATTTTCTTCCCTTTTTGACACAGAGGATTAGGGAAAGAACAGGCAAGATGGAAAGAGATATCTTTGCCCCAATCATTTGTGACCAAGAGGCAGTATAAGCAATTCCACTTTAAAGTCACTCAGACTTGGGTTTGAATCCTGACTATTATTTA
This sequence comes from Pteropus vampyrus, assembly GCF_000151845.1. Taxonomy (NCBI): domain Eukaryota; kingdom Metazoa; phylum Chordata; class Mammalia; order Chiroptera; family Pteropodidae; genus Pteropus; species Pteropus vampyrus. The sequence continues at coordinate 417,821 of NW_011888849.1, forward strand.
CTTGCTATGTGATTCTGGAAACATTACTCATGTTCTCCAGGTTTCAGTTACTTCATCTATAATGTAGAGATAATACCTATATTATTATTATTGTAATCAAATTAAATGAGATTTAGCATAGGACTGAGGACACATCTATTTAATACTGCGCTAGAAGTACTAGGAGATATAAAAAGACAAGAAAAACAAACAAGAATTATAAAGGCAGCAAAGGACGGAATAAATCCAACATTTTGGTAAAAATAAATTAGATTTCTACCTAATTTCAAAAATAAATTCAGATGAATAAAAATTTAAAATGTGAAAAGCAAAACATCTAAAACATTTTGAGGATAGAGAAGAGTTTCTTAAAACATAAAAAGCACAAATCAAAAAGAAAAATGTTAATTGGATCGTATTAAAATCTATAATTTCTACACAGCATATAATAACACAAACAAAGACAAAAGATAAGTTATGGGCTAGAAGAAGGTATATGCAATGTATATAACAAGCAAAGGAATAATGCAACTAAACAGAGAACTTTATAAACCACTAAGAAAACAATCAAACAGATACATGGTAAAAGACATAAAGAGGCAATTTATAGAAGCAGCCCAAGTAGCCCATAAACACACAAAAAAATGTTCAGCCTTATTAGTAATCAGGGAAATATAAATGAAAACAAGAGTGAGATAATATTTTCCATTCATAAGGCTAGCCAAAATGTCAAATATTCTATTTTCCTCTACTTACAGACTTTCCAATGACTGACCTCTGACAATTGTCTACATCATGGTTATCATGGTTATCTCTGAGGAAAGAGTAGAGATGGGACCCACGATGGTCTCTGCAACATTTTCTTTCTTAAAAAAATCTGAGGCAAACATGACAAATGTTGACACTTGCAATTCTGGGCAATGGGTACATGGCTATTTGCCATAAGTTTCTCTGTGCTTTCATATGTGCTTGAAATATCCATAATAAACAAACAAAAGCAAAGAAACTATCTAAAACAATCTGTTGATACTGAAGAGTACCTAATAAGTCAGTTTTTGAGAAGGCTGCCTGGGCCCAGAATGGGAACCAGGATGCTCTAAAGAGAGACAGGGCAAAGGCCAGCAGATGGGGGCAGTGGAAAGAACAGGTGAGAAATATGAAGAATGATGCATATTTAGAGAAAACACTGGTCCAGGAAATAAAGTCTAAAAGCAGAGGAACTCTTTAAATCCAGACTAGTACAGGCCTTGCTTGTCCACTCAACTATACAAACTTTATTACACTAGAATATTTTACCTGGTATCTAGCCTAAGAGCATGTCCAGTCTTATGGTGGTCTGGGAAGGCTTTCCTGAGGACAGAAACTGAAGTTAACTGTCAGATACAAAGAGGCTAGTAGTTAGAAGAGTGTGTCCCAGGAAGAGGGACCAGCCAGTGCAAAGGCCCTGAGTCAGAAAGGAGTCTGGGCCTGTCAGGTGTTAGTGCAGAACCTAGAAACCTTTATGAAAGGTTCTCGGGTGCTGTGAGGAAGGGCACTGCATTGAGGGATTAAGGAGACTGTACCTATGTCTTCCTTCAAGACCAAAGAACCAGAGAGAACTTACTCAGTTTAAAGACAGCTAAAAACAAGAATAAAAGCTGGACAGGAAAAGAAATAACAAGAGTGCTTAACTGGTATGTATGTAGTTTGTACCCTGATAATCCCTTTCACTGAAGTAAAATAAATTATAAACTTAGAAGTAGGTTGAGCTGCAGAGGAAAGAGTGGGAAAGAAGCATTGAAGAATGGGAATCTGCTCAGGAGGATGGGAAAGTTCCTTGCATATTGACTTTTGCAGAAACTCCTAGAGCCAGGAGCCAGCAAAGTGGATCATGTCAGCAGCAGCTAAAAAGACAATCTAGAAGCATCCTTCTTAGACGCCACCTCAGCCTAACCTTATCACACACACAAATTTCAAGAATCAGAAATTCCAGTTGGCTTGCGGCAGGAATTTCTCCTGAGGGTTCTTAGATTGGCTCTGCTGCAGAGAACAGAAGATAATATTTTTTACACCTGCAGTTTTCATAATGGAAACTGACATCTTCTTGGGAGTAAACCAAGAGAAATAAATACAGCTGAAAGCTTTCCCCTAATATCATATCAAATCCAGGCTCCAGGGAGGACATTAACATTTTCTCATTTCAAACAATGCTGGGTGTTGGAGTTCTCTGGTGGGAGAGCGTGTGACCTTAGATTTGCTCCAAAGACTTTCTCTTAACACTGTGATGAAAATATCCACTTGACTTGAGTGACATTCGCCTCTTTGCCCTCAAGTCCAAGTGCAGACCCTTGAGAGAAAAAGCAACTTGGGACTGATTTTTTTTCCTCAAAAATTTTTTAATGGCCACAAATATAGAAATATTAAACCTCTGTCTACATGGGAGGAAGTGAATTGGAATAACACTGGGGAGGGATGCAGCACATACCACTGCAGACTTGGGTTCTGTCTCTTCCCAGAGATGTTACTGTGCCCAAATCATCAACTTGCTGTAGCCCATTCCCTTAAGTATATATGAAGCTAAAGAATCCGCTTCCTAGAGATGTTGCTGTAAAAGTTAGACTTGGTAATGCCTGTTAGCATGAAGCATAGTAAGCACTCAATTGTTGTAGCTATTGCTAACATTTTAAATGATCTTCATAAAAATCAAGGCAAAAAATGTCTCAATGTCATGACTGATGTTTTCTGATGGGCTAATTTTCATGGAAAACTGCAAGGCACTGGCAACAATTATGCCCTGGTAACACATTTTTCTTACGAACAAAATCACCTTCAAAAGGATGGTTTTAGAGGCTGAAAACAAAATCAACCAAGTCACCAATATTTACTCATTCCAGCATATGAGGATTATAAAAACTGCATGCTGCACATCAGTACAATATTTATTAGTAAGTTAAAAGGGCTTTGAAATTTTTCAGATTAAAAATACCACTGAGGTGCTTATACTATATGTTATGTAACAGAGACTGAGGCAGCATTCCATAATCACAAGTATATATGAAGCTAAAGAATCCGCTTCCTAGAGATGTGGATTCTTTATATTCACATTAAATGGAATAAAGACTATAACTAAGCCTTGTGCCAGTTCGAGTCAGGTTTTGCCACCAAATGAGCTTGCTGTGAACTTAAGAAAACCTTAAAAACAGTCTTTAAGGTCTTTAACTTTTAAAAGGAAGTCCCTATACTCAGACATTTTATGTTTGCTTCTTTATCTTGCAGAAATAAAATCTCACAGTGTACAACACTGTAAAACAATGTTTATTGCAACATCACTTTTAATAGCAAAGAGTTGGAAACAGTCTTAAATGACTGCCCAGTAGGAAGAAGGAATAAGTAATACAGGATGGGAAATCCACAGTGCAGAAAACCATACACATACTACAAAGAATGAGTTTCTTAGAAAAGGGTTTCTCAGTCTTGGCATTACTGACAGTAGGGGCTGTCCTATGCATTATAGGATGTTTAGCAGCATCTCTGCCTTCTATGCACTACATGCCAGTAGTACCCCACCCCTCTATCCTAGTTGTGACAATAAAAAGTGTCCACAGCCATTGCCAAGTGTTAGCTGGGGGCAGAATTGCCCCCAGTTGGGAAATGTACTAGAGCTAATCACATACATGGGCAGCCCTAAAACACTGATGAGTAAAAAAGCAAAATGCAGAATACTTACTGCATAATCCAGCTTTATTTAAATAGAGATGTATAACTGTGTATGTTAGAAAAATGTCTGGATAGCTCTGCGCAACAGTGTTAATGAATGCCTTGGGAAGATGGGGGTGGGGACGACAGGTGAGATACTTTCCTCTTCTACTTTACCCACTTACTCACTGTTTCGATTTCGTAAATTTTTACTTCAGAAACAGTTTCTGAAAAATAAAATCATGATACACAATTTGACCTTATGTACAAAGGTTTAAAACTGGGAATAAAAGTCTTGGAAAAGGTTGTGTGGTCAGGACAGGAGAAAACCCCCACTCGAGGTGGGTGTCCAGTAGAACTCAGAGCAGACTCCTGGTTGCCAGCGGCTGCTTCCAGCACCGTGGCCTTGTAAGAGGCTAAAACCACTATCTGACCATCAGACTAAAACTATTCTACAGAATAACAATCCTTTAACTGCACACTCTGAACTCCTCCTGAGGGCTTTTTTTTTTTTTTTTTTTTTTTTTTTTTTTTTAGAAAATACAATTTATTTGCTTTGTGGGGATGGCATATCCTAGTTCTATTTCCACCTACTGGTAGGAAGAAAGACAACAATGCGGAATTCAGAAAAGGCAGCACAACCTCCAGACACTCAATTCATACAGACCTTCGTCCAGTACTAACGAAGCCCTTTGTTTTCTGGACTCCTATTGTAATGGGCCAAAGTCTCAGAAATTATACAATTGTAATATAAGCTTAATTGGATTCAAAAGATGGAGTTATTGATCAAATCAACAGTATACAGTTTATAGTATCTGTCTTTACAATGGGCTGAGAGAGCTCTCAAGAAAATACACAATATTAATTTCATTAACTTCTTACTGAACATACTCTCTAATAAGGATATCCCTAACCCCTGCTATTTATTTAGCTCTTTATGAGGCCCTCCAGAGCTCCGACAGAAGCAGCTTAGCATAGATGTAAAAAAACACAGGCTCTGTGGTCAGAAAGACCTGGATTCAAGTCACAGACTTTTTTGTTTACTAGCAGTTGACCCTGAGCAAGTCAGTTAACCTCTCCAAGCTGCCATTTCCTCTCCTGTAAATGGGCGATCTGAATGATACCATTTATAGGGTTGTTAGGATAAGATGAACTCATGTATTCAGCACAGTACTTGATTCACAGGAAATGAGTGCTCACTGTTTTTGTTACACAGTGATTCCACTGAATTCCACCCATTTCCCATATGGAAAACTGAGGCAAAGGGTGATGCTCAAAGGAAGGGAACTTTGAACATCGAGACACATTCTGAATGTTACTCCCTCTCCCAGGTCATGGTGCAGGCCTCTTCCAAGTCCCTGCTTTTCCCATTTCACTCAGGAAGAGGATATCATCTGTTGTCATAACAGAAATGCCAGCATTGCTGTCTCATGACATGCATGCTTCCAGTCATATGATCCAAATACATTCCCTTAGCTCAAACAGAGGTAGGCTCAGCTTGAGATAGTCAGACACCAATACCAATGCCTTCACCCCAGGGAGCTTTTATTGTAAAAAAGCAAAATGCAGCAATTCAGTCAATAGAAAAAGTATTAAATCTTCCCAGATGAATGACTCCCTAAACCCACATTTATGGGTTTGTCAGCTAATTTTATACCAATTTTGTTTTCTCAGGTAAATTGGCATGAACACTGATACCTTCAAATAAAATGATAATTCTATTAGCCTAGTATTTTAAAATGATTTACTGCATCTGGTGCCTATGATGTGTTGGGTGATAGGGAAAGGAAGGTAAGGCACACGGAGGCCCTCAAAGAGTTCCAAGTCCAGGGGGAGGGGTGGGCACATTCCTGACCAACAACTCATTCTTCTAAAGATACAAAAACAAAGTGTTAAGGAGCTGAAAAGAGAGAGAGAGAGACTAATTCTGATGGTGGATATGGAGGTTCAGCAAAGATCTCACGGGAAGATGGTTCTTGAAAGATAAGAATAAATGCTGGGAGAAGAAGGAGAAAAAGGGATACAATGAAGGGAAGCACTTGAAATTCTACTGTTTTTATGGAAATCCTTATCTGTAGACCCATGGTGTCCAGGAGTAAACTGTCTATTTGATAAGAGAGGAGTAGAACTTATTATTATAGCTGATCCACTTGGAATAAAAATTATTTAAAAAAAAATCAATGCCAAGATCTAGAAAATGGATCCTATAAAACTGAAATCTGAGGAAATAAAACTATTAACATCAGTAACTGGCCTAATGTTACCTTCTAAAAGCAAATGGATTTAAGTATCAGTTAAGAGAGCTTTGGTACATCACTATGAAATTTATATCCTAGCAAGACAGTGTCATACTATATTGAAATAATTCTATTAATGCTGTTATAAGTGGATAATTACATTTCTCACTTAATAAAGTTAGTCATAATACATTCCCATTTAGAGACAAAATCACCAGGCTGACTAAACCCGGAATACAAATAGCTAACGGATTTTTGTATTGCAGGCCAACTCTAATCACCTGGTAGATTAGATGTTTCATTGCTTGGGATGTTTCATATAAAGGATTTTTAGGCCATGCCTAAACTCACCAAAAAAAGTGTGATGATGATTAGTAAGGTCTGCCACGGGTGCAGTGGGTAAATAGCTGCATATATGCCAAGCATAGCCATCCCTGACTTAAAAATGAAAAAAAGTTGAGGAAAGGAGAAAAAAATCAATTGGTGCCTATTTACTAAGAAGTAAAAACTCTCCCAACATGTTTCCTCCTCTCTTCACTGTCCCATACCAATTCTGCTTCTGTATCTTCATTTCCGCACCTGGAATATCTCCCTCTCTGAACTCCTACACATCCCTCCAGTTCTAATTCAAGGCCCAATTTCCATGAAACCATTCTTGATGATTTTTAGCCCTCACTGAGCTCCATGTGACTTTGGATATGTCAATTACAAGTTTATAATATAATTATTTGGAATTCAAAACATGTTTATCCACAGAAAAGGCATATGTGTTGATTAGTATCCTAAGCTAGTCTATAAAAACCTACCAAAGTAATGACATGGGAGAAAATGTATTTGCCAAAATGTTCATTTAAAGATAAACTGTGATAATCTGCTTGGGAAGGGTGGGTGTTACACCCCAAGAAAATGCCCAAAGTGAGAGTGGGAAGCTGAATCCAGGAGAATGAAGACAGCAGCCACGAGAACCCGGGGCAAGAAGTTGGGGGCTGGGAGGGAAAAAAAAGAACTGGTACCACCTGGCAGAGGAGACTTTGCCTTCGGAGATGCGAGAGGAGTCCAAGTTGTTGCTGACGGAAAGGTGAGGTCAACCCTCTCCTCGGTAAGCCTCCTACTGCTCACCAATGCTTCTGTGTGGGGAGTGGCAGCTTCTGGGGAGAGCGCCAAGATGAGGGCCACCTAATGACATCAGGTGACATTCACTGAACCCTCATCATTAAACAAGGAAATAAGAACAGAAAACTCTTACTGCAATTCTAAAATTAAATGTAAGAAAAAATAACACAAGTGTCACTGTTGATGCTTGGGAGAAAAATGGTTATTTGTGGAAGACTAAAGAAATAAGTGAAAAATTTGGAATACAGAAATAAATGGATATATTCTGAGTAGTTTCTAAGCTTTGGTCTGTATCCATCACAAATTCAAATACCTACAGGAGCCAAGCAGGTAAATGAAATGGATAATGGGGAAAAGTGGCAGAAATGGAAGTGAAAGGTAGAGACGATGCCCCCCACCCCCGCCACCAAGAACATTCCAATTTAAATTCGAGCAATGATAACAATAGCCAAACATTAAAGAAAGATTGCATTTCAGCCTCAGTAACTACTCTCATGCCCATTTTATAGATGAAGAAATTGAAGAAGAGAGAATTCAGCCATTTGTCTAAGGTAAAAAAGTGGTAGAACTGGAACCAAATCCAAGCAGATTGACTCACAGCTCCCTAAACAGTACCCTGGAGCACAGTTCTCTTAATCAGCACCATCCAGGTATTATTTTCTGGCTCTTCAATGGAATAAAATGCGTGAAAGAGAAAGAGGGGTAAAAGTGGGGATGGAAGTAGGAAGACAAGAGCTGACATAAAGGGGAGAGGGCAAAAAATAAGAGTGATTACAAAGAGAAAGGGAAGCAATGAGGTGGCAAAAAAGGAGGAGACTTTTTGAGGTAACTGGACAAGGAGTGAAATAGAAGTAGAAAGAGAGGGAAGGAGGTTAAGAAAATGTGCGTGTACAACAGGAAAGACTGCTGAGGTGAAATGGAAGGCAGCATGAGGGGAATTGTGTAATGGACACCTTTTCCCAGACATGAGAGAAAGAGGGCCAGCCAATCCTCAAGGTGGTGCCATTGGCACAGAAAAAACAAATCTGAGCCAGGATGACCTCAAGGTGTGAGAGGAGCAGGGAAGCAAAATGCCAGCACCAAAGACCTTTCCAGCCCTTGAAGTCTGCACAGGACACGCCCAAGTTGAAAGGCCCTGCCCTGAGAGAAGAGGTGTTAATTTCTCAGAGCTGATAGTAAGTGTAAGATCTGAGCTTGAATCCCAGCTCCAGCATTTACTAGCTACCTGATACTGAGCAAGCTGCTAAGCCTCCCTAAATTTCACTTTGTTCATCTCTGAAATGAGGACAGTAATGTCTCCTCCTAGATTGGTTGGCAAGATTAAATGTGCCAATGAGCGCAAAGTGTTTAGCTCAGTGCCTGGCATATAGCATGTACAAGGTAACATCAGGAGGAAAGGATTAACTTCGGCAGTACCCTCAAAGAAAGCTTTATAGACAAGGTCCTAAAAATGGGTGTGATTTGAAGAAAACTGAGATAAAGAAATTGAGGCTGGCGTGCTAGGGGATAGTAGGAATTGATGAGATAGTTTTTGAAGGCACAGAACCAACAGTGAGCCCAGATTTTCTGTCAGTGATGACCAATTAGGTGGAGACTTTCCCAATTAAAGTGAATAGCAGAAATAGTAAGGGAAAATGTTTAATATGTAGGGGCACTGAATTGTGGAAAGGCTTGGAATTTTTGCTCAAAACAGGCATATCTCCATGCCAAGGAATAACCTGTTAGAATGTCTTGGAGGCAACTGACCTAGTAATTGGGCAATTACAGCCTGGACTGAGATAAAGGCAAGGGAGGGAAGGGGCAGACTGAGAGGCACTAGAGAGAGAACAAACTGGCCTGACCTGGGGATCAACATTCCTGGTGAAGGGAGCTAAGTTCCACTCTTCCTCTTTAGGACGAAGCCATTAACAGAGGGTGTGGGTTCAGAAGAAGAGTATCAGATATTTGGGCACCCCTTACACTGATGTTCTTAACATATTTGCTCAACATTTACTTGTTGGAGCAAGGATAAAAACTGATCCTCTTTTAATAAGAAAATGTGTACCTCATTCTTTATGTTAAAAAAAAAAAAAGATTTATTACACTGATGATATGTATTTTTTTTCCTAAGCCAGACATCTTAACTGTTTAAAATTTAGATAATAAGTCAGTATTGTGCCACACATTATTCAGTTTCAGAACTGGTTGATGGTACCTGCCAATGACAGCTAGCCTTTGGCTGGGTCGGTGCTGATGCTTGTGGCTGCAGTTAGAGCCTGCATACTCACTCAGTTCTTGGAATGGCCAGCACTGGTGCACATTCTTTAAAACGGCTTTTACTTGCTAGAAGGAAACTTCCATGAGTAAGGACAGACTTTTCATTTCCTCATCATTTTAGGAGTTGACTATGGAAAGCTGAATTGACTGGCATGTTATTTTCAATATATTCTAGTACTATTTTAGTACCTCTTGTGGAACTGGAGCCTCCAGAGAGCTGCCCTATGGCTCTGGCTTTGATCAAACCTCACCTCACTCCTTGGAAGACACATCCCTTAAATCATGGCCACCCTTTCTGTCTGTTTACTCAAGTCACGGCTTCATAAGGAGGCAGGATTGGGTCGGATGCCCATCCCGTGCTTCCAGAACTGTGGTTCTTAAATTCCAACTCTTTGGATATTACCTTAAATTCTGACCTAGAACTTTCTCCCTGCCCCATATCCCTATATCCACCAACAGCGCTAGGTTACTATTCCTCAGTAGAGTTTCTGCTTTGGGACTTGACCTCAAATTGTCTTCAATCTCCACTGAGTTATCCAAGTTATGCCAGTTCCATAAAATGAACCAGGTGGTTTGTCATGTGTTTATTTGGGACAACTGTACAGCATTAAATGTTTGTACTCCTCTTGAAAGCAACCTGATAGGATGGGCTCTATAGTCATGTACACCTGAATTGAAATTCTAGCATAGGTTATAACAGTGAAAGTTATTTAGCTTCTCTGAGTTGCATTCTTCTCAATTTTAAAGAGAGGATGTTTGCAAAAGATTCCTTTTCCTCCACTTATCATTTAGTCCCTTCTTTCATCATCTATTAAATATCTCCCATATTTGTCAAGCTTTGTGCTAAGCACTAGAGTTAGGCAAGGGGGTAGTAAGGAAAAGATAAATAAAACATCATCCTATCATTCGTGAGTTTATGGCTTAGTAGAGACAGACATGTAAATAAATTAATACAGTCAAGTGGTACTGATACCATGAGGCTCTATGGCAGAGTGGTTAACAGTTAGAGCCAGACTGCTTGGCTTCAAATCCTGGCTCTATCAATTATTATCTGGGTGACTTAGTGCAATTTTACTTAACCACACCGATCTGTAAAATGGGGATAATAAATTTGTTCTGAGGATTGAATTAGTTAACACATGCAAACTTCTCAAGCTTGGCACACAGTAAGCACTCCATACATGTTAATTATGATCATAATGATATAATAAGATCAAAAAGGGATATTATAGGAGCAAAAAGGAAGAAGCGGCCAATTCTACTTGGTGAGGAGGCTTAAGAAAGGCTTCATAAAGATGGTGTCACTTCAGTTTAGTTTTGCAAAAAGTTTGGCAGTTGTTAAGTGGACAAGAACAGAGTAAGCACTCTAGACAAAAAAATAAAAAATAAAGTTACATGAGCAAAAGCATGGAGTAAAGGAACAGCCTAGAGACTGCACAACCTACATAGGCTGCAGGGTAGAATGGTAGGCAGGAGGATACAACCTGATGGAAGTGGACACCACGAGGGTTTGGCCCCTATCCTATGAACACTGGTTAGCTACCCATGCTATAGAACTTCTATTTGTGTGCCCCATCCCTCTCATCTTCCTCAAATCCCACTCTCTTCCCTTCTCCACTATGCTCCATGCCCTGGAGGCTGACCAATATATACTGAGCCACCAGCTCTTTTTCCCTCATCCAATGGGGAGTACTGGCAAGAATTCAGAAGAAGAGAGAGGAGGAATATTTCTTTTCTTTCTCCTTTCTTTTTAGCAGGTTGGATGCATCTTTCCACTAATTACAGCTCAGGTCAGGCAGCCCTCTCTCTCTCTGGACTCGTAACCACTTCCTCCCCTTACCCTTTCAGGGCCCCTGTTGCTAGCCCTGGGGTACTGCACTAGCCCTCATTTAGGTCCCACTCTCTGCCACACTTTTGTAAAAATCTCCTTCATTAAACTCTCTTCAAATTACTAATTTTGAGAGTGTCATGTGCATCTTGCCTTCACCCTGACATTCATACATACATTCATACATACATACATACATACATACATACATCTATCTATCTATCTATCGATATATATATATATCGATAGATATATATATATCTATAGATATATATATCGATAGATAGATAGATAGATAATATATATCGATAGATAGATAGATAGATAGATAGATAGATAGATAGATAATATATATCGATAGATAGATAGATAGATAGATAGATAGATAGATAGATAGATAGATATCAAGGGGCTTTAACAGGGAATGATATGAGCAGATATGCATTTCAGAGAGGCCTTTCTGGCTCCTGGATGGAAGATGGTTGGGGGCAGCAAGAATAAAAGCAGAACTTAGAACAGTACTTCCCAATCTAGGAATATTTGTTACAAATATAGATTCCAGGACCCTACCATCAAAGACTAATTCAGTAGGCCTGGAATAGGGTCCCAAAACCTATATTTTTAAATAAGGACTCCATGTGAGTATGAGGGGACCTCACAGTTATCCAGAACATTGATCAGTATGTCGGGCAGGATCCAGTAGAGATCCAGAGGAGTGGGGAGGAGAGCTGATGGAACAAGCTCTGGTTCTGGAGGTATACAGGGGGAAATCAGAAGCAAAGGTAGAGAAATTTGTTTTGCGAAGGCCAAAGGACATCTCTTCTTTTGTGAGTGGACAAAGCAAAGTGAGTGTAACAAGGAAGTTAAAGAAATTCTTACTTTATAACTTCAATTTCTCATGGAAGTAGGAGACAGAGTCATATACTGTGACGGAAAGGGTAGGCAAAGATCTGAGGGGTTAGAGTGATGTAGGTTTGGAACCGCCATTGTAGAACATAGGGTAGAAAATGATGACAAGGACCATTTCAAGATTGTTTGGTGAAGCAGAGATAAAAGACGGAGACTCTGTGTGTCATCTGAGGCTTAGTCTTGTCATGTCTCTCAAGCATTACTTGGAAGTCACAGGATGTTGAACTCACACACAAGCATGGAAGTAGCAGCACAAAACCTGATGGGGAGCAGCCAATGGATGCTGTCCTTGGTCCTGAACTAGCATTGCACACAAGCGCATTGTTATTTCACTGTGAAGTCGGGGGTGGGTTGGTACATGTTTCCCTGCTCCTCCATAACACCCCACCATTACAAGACTCATGGTGTCCAAAGATTGTGCTCCCAGCCCCATAAGACTGTGACTGCAATGAATACAGGGCCTACAGTCTAGGTACCATCATTTGTTGAAGATACAGTTCCAATATTTAAATATTTAAGGAATATTTAAGAAATTAACAAATATTTATCGAGAACTTTCCATGTGCTAGGAAAGGGGTAGAGCAATAAAAACTATTGAGAAAATTTATTGCCAAGTCAAATCTTTTATTTGCTTTTCTTAAAGAACATCAGAGAAGCCCACTCATCCTTCCCTTTCCTCTCCAATTCCTTTCCACTTTTCAGCAGCTGCAAAGCTCTCTCTGCAAAATAACCTCCCTCAAGCTCACTTTCTCTCAACACAGATCTTTGTGATTTTTGTTCTCCTCCTTCTCTCTGGGTGTCCATTAGCCTATAGAAAAACTTAGCTTCTCTCTCAGCCAGACTGAATACTACCTCTTTTGGAAGTGAGAGAAAAGGGAACATGGAAAAAACAAACACACACTTATCTTTCGAAGGCTAGAGGAGGAGGAAAGGCTGTGAACATTGATACACTAAGTTTCGTGCTATACTAGTAACTAGAAAGTCCTCCCCAAGCAGAGAGGGAGGCCACGTCACTGATGCTATCAGCTCCCCCCATATAATTTAAAGCTAACAGTACTATCTGTGGAATTGTTCCAAGGTCCTTGCTGTCCTCTAGTAGCCAATGGTCCTATTCCTCCCCAATGAACCCTAGCTTTTCTGGCAGGGTGACAATTTCCAATTAATTTTGAAAAATCATTAATTAAAGGTCTTCTTTTGTTCTCCAGAACCTGAACTAAATGCTGGGAACACAGAGATAATTAAGGAAAATTGCTGTCTTCAGAGATTTCATAATTTAATGGGGCAGGCAAATATGATGAAATACTCTATGTCTGCAACCTGACCAAAGTACAGACAGAATGAGGCAGATAGAGGTGAATTCTGTTTTTGGTATGCTGAACCAGAACTGGTGATATGAATCCAAAGGTCATGTCTCTCATTCGCAAAGAAATAAAGGCAGCAACAGCATGAGGTTTTATATATAAGGGAGAAAGGCCAACAGAAGGCTGGGCATGAGTCTGGGTCTGGGACTGGAAAACTCGGTTTAAGTTTTCCCAGATGGCAGGTGTCACAGGCGAGCCTTGGCTCCAGAGCCAGTAGGTCAAAAGGAGGGGAAAAAAATGCATGGTATCACCTATCCAGTGCAATCCAAGAAGTCTGGAACCATATTAATGGACCAGCTGAAACAAAGATAATCAGACATCTCAATGATCAGGGCAGACAAAGGTCCAGAACCCAAGACTGAGTTCTGGCAGGGTCTGAGTGAGCAGCTAGCGTGGGAAATAGAAACAAGAGGAGTGACAGTTAGAACAAGCTAGTACATGATCTAAGAATAGATAATTTCCCTAAGAATACTGAGTGAGAAGCAGAGGCCAGGACAAAATATGGATATCAAATGCTCTTGAGAGTAGAACAGGGAATGAGAAGAAAGTCTTTGGGTCATATTTTAAGAAAGCAATTGCAGAACAAAACACCAAAAACATTGAACTCTCACCAGTTATTGCTCAGGGTTCTGCTGAGAAAGGTAAAGAAGCAGTAGAAAAAGGGCTGGGTTACTGCTTCCTACTGCATAGGGGCTCTAAACACTCTTCAACCTTCTACACGCACGTCTATGTAATGAGCAATTAATATGACCCAAGTTCTGTGCTCAGTGCTTTTACTGCATTCGTTTATTTAATCTTTTACCAAATCCACATGGTAAAGATTATCATCATCTTCATTTTCAAATGAATGAATGGAAGCTCAGAGAGGTTAACTAAGTTGCCCAAGGTCACCCAGCTAGGTGAAGAAGCTGGGATCGGAACCACGGTTCTGCCTGATTAATTGCAAGACTCATGCTCTTAGTCATTAAGGTAGCCTGCCTTATCATGATTAACTTCTCTGGGTCTGGTCATTGTAATCCCTCTGAGTTGGAGGCAAGGCACAAAGAGTTTTTATAGGGATAAAAATGTACAATGTGTAGAAACAAGCAGGGCAAAGATGCCCTTGCACAGAGTTGATGGTCATGATGTTAAGAAGTACGAGTCATAAAAATGACTGCTGAAGCCCCCCAGCCTGGCCCTTGCCTACATCCTCATAATCCTCAGCTACGACCCTGCTCCTGCTTCTGCGCCCCTTGTCTTCCTTCAGCACCTTCAATGTGTGCTGTTCCCCTTCCCTCTTCAGGGCCTTTGCTCATGCTACTCACTCTGCCTAGAAGACCCTTTCCTCCACCTCCTCCTACCTACCTTGACCTAAGCAATTACTATTCCCCCTCCTGGTACACAATCGAACCTCACTTCCTTACCAAAGCCCTCACTGACCACCCCATTCCTTACTAGTTTAGGCCCCCTAGAACCCTTCTCTTTTTCTTCAAATATTTATTACAGCTCTAATTAACTTACTTAAGAAATATGTCTTCCTCTTAGTACATGGCATGTCTAAGAAAAAGAGAAGACCACATCTTCTTGTTCACCACTGTACCCCCAGTACTAAACCGCCTCTAACAGCTCTATAAATATCTATTGAGTAAACAAATTGAATAAACAAAAAATGATAAGTAAATGTGTTTAGGGTAGTAAAAATGTGTCAGCTGATAAAACTCCTCAGGAAGAATCACTCACTCATTCACTCATTCACTCATTCATTCAGTTCACTCAATACATATTAGAAGAATGCCTATTGTGTGCCAGGCTGTGTTCTAGATGTTCAGCCTGGAATTATGGAAATGGGATGTGGCAAGTACCTTGGACAGATGACATGAATTTCCTGTGAGAGTCGGGGAGAAGGTGGCAGTTCAGTGTCTACTCCCAGCACAGGGCAAAGAGAAAGCCGAATCTCCTATTCCCCCAAGAAGTGAGGTTTTCACCTCACTTCTGCTGAAGACTGCAGAGTATGTGATGTCTTCAGCTAAGAATGAAATTGCTGTAAAGGAAGGACAGGAAGGAGAGTGGTGAATAAGGCAGGGATACAGGGTCTCCTCACAGCACAGCAGATGTTCTGA
This sequence comes from Pteropus vampyrus, assembly GCF_000151845.1. Lineage (NCBI taxonomy): Eukaryota > Metazoa > Chordata > Mammalia > Chiroptera > Pteropodidae > Pteropus > Pteropus vampyrus. The sequence goes on from NW_011888849.1 coordinate 433,278, forward strand.
AGAGAGCAGGAGAAAAAGGTAGCAGGAAAGGAGCAGGTGGGAAAAAAGTCTAGGTGAGAAAGACTTGGATATGTTTTCTGGGATTGAGCTGAAGGTAGCAGGAGGAGGGGGCATGAAGTGGTGGGTGTGAAACCAGGGATGAGAAAGCTGTGGAAGTGGGTGCTTCCCTTCCACGAGTAGATGAAAGGAAGTGAGAACATCAGAAGAGAGGTCTACTTAGAAGACGTGCTAACAAGAATCACACATTCTTATGAAGTTCAGAAGTACAGAGTCCAGAGTCCCATGATGATTCACGTACTTTCCTGGAAACTGATGTGTTGCCAAGATTGGCTACAGAGTGCTGTGGTTTGGAAAGTGAATTCAGAAAGACAATTGACCATGTTGTTCAAGGGCCAAAATAAAATACGGGAATGATCTTCCAGTAGTGGAAAGTGGAGAGAAGCCCCTGTAGCTATCACCCTTGGATTGTCCAATTTTCTGCTTGAGGGCTAAAAATGTCTTTGAAATGCAAAGATAAGAAAAATTAAGAAACCAATAGCTAACACTTACTGAGTGTTTACTATGTACCAGACACTACATGAATTATAAAATGCTTAGTAAATTTAGTTGTCATATCTGTCCTATAAAGTAGGTACTATTAGTATAATCATTTAACAAATATAGACTATGAGAAGTTAAGTAACTTGTTTAAGGTTAGCTCACAAGTAGGAGAGCTGGGACACAAATTCAGGGCATTTGAGTCCATAACTCACAATCTCAGCCACCAAGTTGTCACAATAATAAAAGCTAAGCCACACTTATTGCTTATTCTACATCTCAGGTACTATTCTTAACATCATATATTTATTTACTCTTCATTCTTACAACTCTGAGGTAGATACTGCTATCCTGCCATTTTAAAGATGAAGAAACTGAGACACAAAGAAGAGAAGTCAAGAAATTTGCCTGAAGGCACACACCTATGAAGAGGTGGAGCCTGGATTCAATGGCAGGCAGTCTGGCTCAAGAATTTTTGCTCTCAGTGACTACACTGGTTCCTCACATGAGCCCTCCAAATGGCATCATTGGAGATATGCAAAAAAAAAAAAAACCAAAAAAAAACCAAAAACCAAAAACCAAAAAACAAAAAAACCCCCTAACTTTTGTACTTGAGCTTTCATTGTGCTTCAATTTAGATACCAATGGTTAAATTTTCATTTACTTACTTGCCTGAACAAAATATAGACAGAAAATCCTGGGAGATAATTTCTTGATCACATAAGTATAAAAAGCAATTTATCTTTTGCTAATGGCATCATGCCCATCATAAGAAATCCAGCTACTGTTTTGTGTGATGTTGATCACTGCTTTTCATTTGTCCTGGATACCTTACTTAAGGGCCAGATCTTTAGTACAACACTTCATTCCTCATCCACAGATACATGGTGTTGGTTTGCTATGGTCTTTCTCATTTCCATGAACTCCTGGAGAACCACCAGTTAGAGATCACCTGCTTAAGCGAATCTTTTGATCTCCGGTAAAGGAACTCCATTTTTCACTACAACCTGTAATAATATTCCTACACAACTGGTTTCTCCAGCTTGTCTCAGTGAGAAACATGTCTTGCAGAAAGTTTTCTCAGACCAGAAAAAAGTAAAACGGGTTTTGCTTGAAACTTGCCATGCTGAGAATCTAGTGCCCTTGTCCCGTGGCTTCCTCCTCCCTGAACCCTTGAGGCATGTTCTCTGCTATTTCCTTAGTCTCACAACCAAGAAACACAGAAAGTTTTCATAAAAGTTAAAAAAAGGGAAGAAAAAAAAAATCTAAGTCCAGTAATTGTGCCTGGGTTCATGCTAACATTAATGCTTCACAGCTGCAAAAAATATTTCCTACTTTGCAATCAGAGAGTCCAGAAGTTCAATATAAGGGCACTAATCCTTGTAATTTTCTTGTAAGGCAAGCCACAAGAGTACTCATTTCTTCAAAGCACAGGGAAGTAAAGTCCTGCCAAGCTCACAAAACTAAGAAACAGACATTTAGAGCAAGCTAATCTTATTTCCCATATTCTTCTTTATTTTTATGTCTTTATTCTTTTTTATACAATTAAAATTCCTACCCAGTTCTATCAGCTATAGACCTCATATAGTTCCATTGCTAATAATAATAATAATAATAATAATAATAATAATAATAATAATAATAGTCTCTATTTGTTGAGTACTTACTAGGTGCCAGGTACTGAGGTAAACCTTTATACATACCGACTCATCAAATCTTACAACCACTTTAGAAATAAGTAGCATGATCATCTCTATTTCACAGCTGAGAAAGCTGAAGCTTAGAGAGGGAAAGTAACTTGACTAAGACCAGGCATGAAGTAAGCCTTCATTTCAAAGCCACACTGCCTCTCACACCACCCGAGCCCTGATCTACATAACATATGCCATTAAAATCATGAAAATTAAAAAGCTCATATGGATGTCGCTTTTAGTAGCCTTTTTATTTTACAAAAGCAAACAAAAAAACATGAATAACACTTACACTATAACTTGATGTAATTTAATACCGTAACCAATTTAACCAAACACAGGCGTGTCTGCAAAAGCCATGATAGAAACAAACAAACAAACAAACAAACAAGCCATCAGGAGCAGGAAAAGAATATCCAGTACTGGAGTTGAAACAGAGACCACTCACTATATTCACTAAAACATAAAGAAATAGAATGAAGCTCAAAAAGCAGTATATTTCCTTGGATGATGAACACACAATGCAATGTACAGAGGATATGTTATAGAATAGTATACTTAAAACCTATATGATTTTATTAACCAGTGTCACCCCAATAAATTAAAAAAAACAAACAGTGAGATGCTAAGTGAAATAAGTCAGACAGAAAGAGTTGTGATTTCACTCATATGTGGGATATAAAACTGAAAGCAACAAACTAGACAAACAAAAACTCATAGGCACAGACAACAGTTTAGTGGTTACCAGAGAAAAAGTGGGGGTGGGTGGGACATAGATAAGGGTAAAGACAGTCAAATATATGATGACAGGGGAGGTATGACTTTGGGTGGTGAACACAATGCAATATACATATGACATATTACTGAATTGTACTTGAAACGTATATAATTTTGTTGACCAATGCCACACCAATAAATTTAATTTAAAAAGCAGTATAAATGTTAAATGTTTTGAAGCACTGTAATAAACTCGCCCTCACAAAGTAGAGGATGTGTTAAATGGAATACAAAGTTACCTCATCAGTACAATAGTACATAAGTAAATAAGATTAGTATGTGATACAAATATTCCTGATAAGCAAAGTAACAGAGTTATTATTTTCTTAGTCATACTTCTCAATGTGCTCGCCTGCCCTGCTTACTGGCCAGCTACATTGGGCTGCCTTGCTACCCCTCTAGATCTCAACATACCTTGGCAATAACATCATTTAACCTCTAAATCACTATTTATGCATACCTTCCCTGTCACCACCAATGGTATTACTTCCTCACCTGAGGTCTCCACACTTGAGTTACCACCGGTTCTTTCTTCTCCCCCAACAGAGCTCATGAGTCACCATGTCTCAACAACTTTTCCTCTACATGGTTCTAGTTATTACCTGGCACCGTGCACCTCTGCCCATCAAATTGCTACCAGGCCCTCAGTCCTGGTCTTGGTAGCAATTCTCTTTTCTGATCTAACCTATGCACCTCAACCTAAAAAATTCATCTAAACTACACCTTTCATGATACTATCTCCATACTCAGGAACTACTGGAGGCTGCCTATTAGCCCCATGTCCTTCAAGGCTCTCAACAGATTCCTTTTCACACGTCTAATCTTCTTGCTTTCCACCATGACAGTGTCTGTTCAGCTAAACTTCTTTTCTCCCTTTCCCTTTCACATTGTCACCACCTTGTAGGTCTCATATATAGGAGCATACACCTGAACTTGTCATTTAGACAGATCGATATAAGCTATCTGCCAATATATGTACATGTTTATGGTATGGAACTATTTCACATTTCATGAGGAAGGATTCTCGCGATTCAATTCTTTCTCAGAGGCCCAGCAGATGACTTTAATTTTTTTGTTTTGGTATGGTTTTTGTTATAATTTATTTTTGGCAAAGCTGTGTTATGAGAAATTTTTCCTTATACTTCTGTAATAAAGTAAGTGATAGAATCCCATAATTTTACAACTGAGACTTTAAAGCGTAATTAATCCTCCATACTCATTTTACCGAGGAAGAACTAGCATCCTAGACAAGTTAAGTGATTTGTTCTAGATCCTAGATTTACCCTTTCAGGTTACTAGTCATCACCCAAGTTTTAGATGACCCACTCAATTCTGCTTAACATGACTGATGGAGGGACAGAGATACATAAATCAGCTGTGCCTACAGCATGCTTATTCTGTGGCCAGGGAAAACTTGGTCTAGTAATTCACGCAAATTCCTTACTGAAAACTTTTTAAATGTTCATGTGTGCTATGACTTTCCATAGGAGCAAAGGGAAGAGTAGAAATATGAAATGTAATATTTCCCAAAGTTGGTTATCATGGGATACTTGGCTCAGAAAAATTCTCTGCAGGGCTGGAGTTCCACAGGACACACTTATGGAACAGGCTGTTATAATTACTGACATCTCTGCCATTGCAGTTTATGATTCCAGAAACAGGCACAGCCCTGAAAAGGGAGAAGAACTGATAGACTACACTGAGCTCTCCCAAAATTTACACACTAATAATGATAACAGCTAGTGTTTATGTAGCATTTGACAAATTAAAAAATATTTTTAACATACAGTAAAGCAAATGAAAGATTAACTAACTCTTCATTTAAAAATATCTATTTGTCATCGTTAATAGGAGGAGTCCCACTGAAAGGCTGTTACACCAATTCAGTTACAGTTAGGATTCTGTTGTGGAAAGATGACCAAATAGATAACAAATGGTAAAATATTATAAATAAAAGGACCTTAAAATTAATCTAGTCTACTGGTTCTCAAACTTGGTACCTGTAGAACATAGGTACTCAACTACTAGAAGTAAATAACCATGTGTTTTCTCCTAATTCAACAAAAAGTAACTTAATAGAAACCATGAAAAAGAAATTAATTCTACCAACAACCAGTGAGCTTGGAAGAGACCCAGAGTCCCAAAATGAGAACAGTAATGCTGGTTGACACCTCAATTTCAGCCAGGTGAAATCAGAGCAGAGAATACAGCCACATCACACCAGACTTCTGTTCTACAGAAACTGAAATGATAAAATCATGTTGTTTTCATGGCACTACATGTGTGGTAGTTTGTTATAAAGTAATAGAAAACTAATACAAAGTTTTGCTAGGTTATCATTAGAAAAATGAGCAAAAGGCATGAAAAGGACAAGGCACACAGTTTGATGGAAGTATAGGTTATTAATCCTTCTTAGAGGAAAATGCAGCTTAAAGCATTAGGGGTCTTAAACATGTCAATACCCTTTGACACAGTCACTCTATATTAGGAATTTAAAATAAATATTTAGAGATGCATACGATGTCACTGTTATTATTCATTACATTTATAATGATAATTAATAGTAATAGTCCAACATTCGGAAAATAGTTGACTTAATTACTGTGTAACCATATGATGGAATATAGGTCAGCTATTAAAAATGTTTTCAAAGAAAATTTAGTGACACACACAAATGATTGTGATATAATGCTAGACGAAAAAGTAGCCTATAAAACATTATGAAAATGATGCATTCATTTTGAAAAACAGTTTGGTGATTTCTCAAAATTTTAAACAGAATTACTATATAACCCAGCATTTCTACTCCTAGGTATATGCCCAAAGGAATTGAAAACATAGCCACACAAAAACTTGTACAAATAGTCACAGCAGCATTATGTATAATAGCCAAAAGGTAGAAGTAATCTAAACATCTAAGAACTACTGCATGAGTGGTAAAAGTGGAATATCCATACAAAGGAAAATTTTTCAACCAAAAAAAAAAATTAGGTATTGATGCATGCTACACATGGATGAACCTTGAAAATATTATGCTAAGTAGAAAAAGCCAGTCACAAAAGGCCACATATTGTATGATTCTGTTTATATGAAATGTCTAGAATAAACATAGAAACAGAAAGTAGATTAGTGATTCCCAGAGTCTGGAGGAGGGGAAAATGGAGGGGGGTGACTGCTGATAAATATGAAGTTTCTCTTTGGAGTGATAAAAATGTTCTAAAGTTGACTATGGTAATGGTTGTACAACTCTGTGAATATACTAAAAACCACTGAATTGTGCATTTTAAAAAGGCAAATTTTATGCTATGCAAATTATATCTTAATAAAGCTGTTCTTTTTTTAAAAAATGGCTAAGAAAAAAACATATATGACTCAAAAATTTTTGAAAAAGGTATCTGCATAGAATAAGATTGGAAGTTCACCAAATACTAACACTGGCCATTCTTTGGTGGTTTGAGTACAGATCATTTTTTTCTCTCTTTTGTATTCTCAATTTTGTAGAACACATATGTAAATATTAAAATCTGAAATGTAAATTTGTTTAAACATTTGTATATTACCTATCGGTCTATCCTAGAATCAAAAATAAGGTATTTAGTTGATAATAATATTCCTAGTTATTTAATGTTTTATAAAATAGAACTTCGTGGTGTTTGATAAAGAGAATCATAAATTCTGGGTGATCTTCCAATCACATTTAAAAACCACTTAACCAGTCCGACCTTGTATTTCTTTTTTTAATTCTCTTTTTAACATTATAAAATTAAAGAATATTTAGTATAAATTTAAGCATATGGTGCTGCTTTTTCAAAATGGAACTAAAAGAATGAATCTTTACCTTTTGTAAAATTCATATCTTCTGAGGTAAAAAAAAATTTGCTAAAAATATAACTTGTAGAGGTCCAAGATGGCGGCGTAGCCGGACGCTGAACTCAGTCCCTCCTCCGAGCAAACTCAAATATACACGTATAGAGAGAGCAATTACTCATGCCAGATAACTGAAGACTAAATGAAAAGCTTCTGAACAACAAACAAGAGAAAGAGGAAACAAAGAAGGGTGGAAAATCACAGAAGCCTTCTGGGCCCGGCGGGAATTCTCCAGACAGGAGCCAGCGAGCGCCGTCGTTCCCCCAGCCCGCCCGCTCTGTCCAGGGTGGGCTCGGGGACAGGAGCTCTGTCGGGTTCATTAGCCTACCTGCAAGGTCACCGCAGTGCAATTCCAGCCACATTGCCCAAGCCTTTTGCCCTGTAACAAAGGGAGCAAGCAGGAACAACAGGGC
>NW_011888849.1:442070-443978 GCF_000151845.1 Pteropus vampyrus
TCCATACAAAGGAAATTACTCTAGGTTATCAGCTGATTTCTCAGCATCAACTTTACAGGCAAGAAGGCAGTGGCAGGACATGTTTAAAGTGCTGAAAGAAAAGAACATACAACTTAGAATAATTTGCACAGCAAGGTTATCATTCAGAATTGAAGGGGAGATAAAGAATTTCCTGGACAAGCAAAAACTTATCACCATTAAGCCAGCTTTATAAGTATTAAAGGGTCTTCTGTAGGCAGAAAAGGAAAAGCCATAAACAGATATAACGTCACACGAGAAAGTAAAAAATCTCACAGGTAAAGCCAAATATTTAATAAATACAGCGAATACACATTTAAAAAGCTACTAGGAAGGTAAAAAGACAAAAATATCAACTCAAACTGCAATAACTAGCTAGGAGATACACAAAACAAAAATACCTAAAACATGACATCAAAAACATAAAGCATGGAGGGGGGAGTAAAAATGTAGTCCTTATATAATATATTCAAACTTAAATGTCTATCAGCTTAAAATAGACTGCCATGGACACAAAATGATATCACAAATCTCATAGTAGCCACAAACCAAAAACCTATAAAAGATATACAAAGAAAAAAGAGAAAGCAACCCAAACAAAACACTAAAGGAAACAAGCAAACCATAAGGAAAGAGATGATCAAGAGAAGAAAGGAACAGGAGAAAAACAAACAAACAAACCCCAAAACAAATAGAAGGAAAGAAACAGTTAAGATAAGAAAAGAAATTAATGAAATAGAAATTTAAAAAAAAAATAGAAAAAAACAAAAATAAAAGCTGGTTCTTTAAAAAGATAAAGAAATTGACAAACCTTAACTAGACTCCTTAAAAAAAGAGCAAGAGCTCAAATAAAATCATAAGTGAAAGTTATAACCAACACCAGAGAAATAAAAAGAATCATTAAAGAATACTACAAGCAATTATATGCCAAAAAATTTGACAATTGAGAAGAAATGGATGAATTTCTAGAAGTATATAACTTTCCAAGATCAAACCAGGAAGAAATACAAAATCTAAACAGATCTATTACTAGCAATGAAATTACAGCAGTAATCAAAAAATTCCCAACGAATAAAAGTCTGGAACCAGATGGCTTCACATGTGAATTCTACCAAAGATTCAAAAAAGAATTTATACATGTCCTCCTTAAACGATTTCAAAAAATATATACATATTAAAGAGGAAGGAATGTTTCCAAACATTCTATGAAGCCAGCATTATTACCTTGATACCAAATCCAGACAAAGACATTACAGGCTAATATCCTTTATGAACACAAATGCAAAAACCCTCAACAAAACATTAGCAAACCAGATGCAACAATACATTAAAAAAATTATACACTATGACCAAGTTGGAATCATCCCATGGATGCAAGGATGTTTCAACACCTGTAAATCAATCAACGTTGATATATGACATTAATAAATTAAAGGATAAAAACCATATGATCATTTCAATAAAGGCAGAAAAAACATTTGACAAAATTCAACATCCTTTTATGATATAAAATCTCAACAAAGTGGGTATAGGAGAAACATATCTCAACATAATAAAGACTTTACATGATAAACCCACAACTAATATTCTAATATACTCAATGATGAAAAGCTGAAAGCTTGTCTTCGAAGATCAAGAACAAGAAAAGGATGCCCGCTATCATCACTTCTATTCAACATAGCATTGGAAGTCCTGGCCACAGCAATCAGACAAGAAAAAGAAAGAAAAGGCAACCAAGTGAAAAGGAAGAAGTAAAATTATTATTATTTGCATATGCTATGATACTATATATAGAAAACCCTAAAGGCTCCACCAGAAAACTCCTAGAACTAATAAATGAATTCAATAGATATAAACTATTGAGTTGGGCAGCACCTCAGAATGGATTCA
>NW_011888849.1:446373-477971 GCF_000151845.1 Pteropus vampyrus
ACATCTATAGCTGACCATCCCCACCCTTCATATGTTGTGACACTTTCTTAATTATGTCCTGAGACCTTCAGGTTTGCATTTCTCACTTGAGGATCGATCATCAGTACTGACTCTTACTGCCTGTTTCTTTAGCTACGATTCTGGCAATTCACAAATCTGAATCTTAAGTTCTGACCTTTTTATATTCACTTTTTATAACTTAAAATATTTGCGAGGAAAAAAAATTAAAGAAACTTATCAGACCACCCTGTAAAATGGATTAACTGTTTTCCAAATCTGCTCTACTTTTCAACTTCATTCAGAGACTAGAAGGCTGGTTCTTACTATGGTGACTAGCACTTTGGCAGTCCCAGTTCCTAGGGGACTGGGATAGGGATTTGGGATTCCTAGTTTGGAAATCCCAAACCCCTATCCCAGTCCTTCGTTCAGCAACTGTGAGGATATTTCTAAGAGGAGTCCTCACTCTGGAGCCCAGCCCCCAACCTACATCGTCCCAGTACAATTTAATAAACCTTTGCTGAGGACCTGTTCAATGCAAGCTACCCTGAAAATCTCCTGGCAGATGCAAAAGCTAATATGTAAGAGCAGGTCAGGAGGTGTACAGTCTAGGAGAAGCAATGGACTATAAATGACTACCATTTAGCAGAGTAGAAACGTCATATGGGCTAAACAAGGTCCTGGTTTTGTACCCTATTTGTTCAGATCTAGAGAGCACATTCCTCTATTATAGACCTTTACAATTCATTATTAGTAGCCACAGTTGTAGAGATCATAATTATCACAGCAGCAGCTAAAATTTGTTGAAACAACTTCTATGTGCTATGTTTAATGCCTTTTCAGCTATCCAATCCTAATGACTCTTTGTTAGGTGTTATTTTCATTTTTTTTTTTTTTTTTTTTAATTCTACAGGTGAGAAAAATAGAAGCCTAGGGAGATCAAGTAAATTGCTGAAGGCTCCACTGTGAGTTAACGATGGAGTCGGGACTGCTTCCAGAGCCCAGCTCTTAAATGCTCATTTGGCTGCCTGTATAAAACATTCCACTATTATGAAAAAGCAAAGAAATAGAGGTCTTTCCAAAAGTTTTCTCTTCAGAAAGCACTCCTTGGGACAGTACAGTGCAGGTTCATAGGGAGGAGTTAAAAGCATATCCATGGCCATTAATCAGGAATGTCAAATGGCTTATTGCACTCCAGACTTTTTCAATTGGCAAGTACCAAATAAGCATTTAATCAAGGAGCTGGAGGATAATAACATGAAAACGAAACCTTGGGGAAATAATACGAATCATATCTTAAGACTGTATATTTTTCAGTCTTCCAAAGTCATTGTTCTTTATATAAAGGCAACTACTTGATAACTAGGAATGAAACATGATGATGCTCACCACTTGCATTCCCAAAGTAATAATAAGTTTTTCAGTCCAGGTAGGAAAAGACACTTTGGACTTTCTTTCTTCTTAAAAAAAAGAATAAGAAAAGAAAGAAAGAAAAAAGAAAAAGAAAAGAGAGAGGGGAAGAAAAGAGTTCCCTGCCCTGTGCTTAAATCTCACTTTCAGTGCTCTTTTGATTAGGAATGGACTTTCACCATGGCCACAGGTCTCCAACATTGCCCAGAGTTTGACAACATGATCAGAAATTTCTGGCTTGTTTTGGAACGTGTATGCTCACCTCCAAAATTTACAGAACGATGTATCCTTTGGATGAGCATAGTTTCTTTTTAGATGGATCAGTTTCTCTTAACATGAACTAATAGTGATGAAGCAGATGTCTGATCACCAGACATACCAAGGCAGCTGGCAAAATCTTAAAGCATGATCCCTACTCATGAAAGACAGTAAATCTCTTCTACAATTGGGATTTCAATGTTTCCTAGGTAACTGCAAGCCCATGAGCTTAGGAAGATTTGTAAATGTCTATATAGCTCCTGATAAAGTATCACCTAATCAGAGAATCCTTCTTATCTCTTATTAAAATAGCATCTCTTTTCCCTTGATCCTCTATTTCTGTACCCTGCTTTATCACCCATCACCACCTGACTATATAATATCTACTTGTTTTTTGCCTTTTGTGTTTTTCTCTCTACTAGAACATAGCAGAGACTACTGCTTGTCCTCCATTACCCATTTTCCCATGGACATCAAGCCCTTGAATTTATCTGTGTATATGATCTTTCAGAATCAAGACTATATTTCCCAGTTTCCTTTGGAGCCAAGGTAGTGACCATATAACAAAATTCTGGCCAATGAAATATTTTCGAAAGTGATGTAGACAACTTCTGGGACATGTCCTTTAGAAGGAGTGTGCATGCCATTTCTTCCCTCTTTTCTTCTTCCTGCCATTGAGAACATGGATGCAATGTTGAGCCACTTTAGACCATGTGAATGAGAGAAATGTGAGTCTCTGGATAAGGTTGCAGGACAGAATTTCCAAATAAATTGGACCACCATGGACTACTTTTAGGTGACAAAGAAACATACTTCTATTTTATTTAGCCACTTTTATTTTTAGTCACTGTGAAAGACAGCAGATGTTTATCCTAATTAACATACTTTAAGAGGACAAGGACATTTCTATTTTGTTCATCACTGTTTTTCTAGCTCATTAATAGTACCTGGCACATAGTAGTAGCTGCTTCATAAATATTTGTTGAATGAATCAATGAATGTCTAAATGCTATGTCCAGTTTGAGTCTGAGTATCTTTACTTACTTGAACAAATCAGCATTACGTTTATTTTTATTTGTTTGGTTTGAATTTTGCTTTTACGTTAGCATCTTCTAATGCAGTGTATTCAGGTGTCTTGTCCCATTAGTAAGGAAATGACACATTTCAAATCACTATCAATTCACAGAGCCTTTTGGTTCCCCAAATTCCTTCATCTGAAAAAGTAGCTGAGGAGATCTTTTCAACAAGTTTCCATTGCTAACCATGTGACGGCATTAAAATAAACTAAATAGTAACATTCTGCTTCATCCTCTTCCAAGCGTCTCATCCCATAAACTGGCAATAGTTAAGGGCAGAAGCACATAAATCATTAACAACCTTGGTCATTTTCTCCATCACATCATGCTATGAACGTGGCCTACACTTTCTCCTGAAGAAGGATGAAATAAAGGTGGGTTGTCCTAATCATCTCTTCGATTTACATAAACTCTTAGAAGACTTTTATTCTCTTTTCCTACAAATGAACTCAATGTTTACATGCTTAGGAAAAACCTCTCAAATTCCTTCTTAATGAGTAGTTAGACCCTATTAGTTCATATTTGCTAGATAATTGTTTTGTAAACTTTTTTTTTTGGTAAAAAACCTTCTGAGGATTGCACTTAGGGTTCAACTCATGGACTACAAGATTAGATGCCATTACAGAGAATTAACTGGGTATATTGAGTAGCCTAAGAAAGGGTCACGAAAGGGATGGGACATGATTACTAAGGCTTTGTAAAATAGCCAGTATCTTAAGTAGTGGAGTGAATGGGGGCATGACAGGAAGAGGGAACTAACTTAGGCAAGGGCTTGGAGGCTGGCAGGGAACAAAATAGCACTATTCATAATAGATTCAAACTGGAAACAGCTGAAATGACTTAACAGCAGAATGGATAAAGAGTAGGATATTCATAAAAAGCAATGGATTAGTAAATAGAATGAGAATGCATAAGCAACAATTAAGTGCAACAACATGGATAAATCTCACAGATATAAAGTCGGGTAAAGGAAGACATGTAAAAGAGTATCTACTATGGATTCATTTATGTAAAGTTCAGAAATAGGCCAAATGATTGTATGGTATTAGAAGACAGGACTGGTTGCTCTGGGGGAGGTAGAGATAGAGAGACTAGAAGGGGATACAAGGAAGGCTGGTGGGGTGCTAATGTTCCATTTGTTGATATTGGTGCTGGTTACATCACTGGGTTCATTTTGTGAAATATACTGAGCTGTACATTTTGTATAGTTTGTGTGTTTCTCTGTATGTATACTTCAATAATCATCATCATCATCATAAAAAATAGAGGGCCAAGAATAGTAAGACACTTCTGAAAAAAAAAAAACTGTTAGGACCTCCTAATGTTATTGGAACCGTGATGGATAAGCTAACCAATGAACTGGATTATAGGGTTCAAAGAAGACCAATGCATGTGTACAATTTTGATAAATGACAGGAATGGCAAGTCACCTTATAACTAGAAAATGGACACCAGTATGGAAATAGATTGAAATGAGATCCCTGCCTTATACCTTATACAAAATCAAGGATTTAAAAGGATTAGAAAATTAAATTGCCAAAAATAAAACTTCAAAACTCCTAATACTACAAGTGAGTATCTTTTAGACTTCAAGTAGGGAAAAATGTCTTAAAAACAAAGAGCACTAACCATAAAATAAAACTTTAATAACTATGACTATAAAATTAAGATTTTTATCAAAAACATCTTACAAAAAAGAAGAGATTTTAAAACTGAGAGAAAATATTTGTAATACATATAAAAAAAGACAATGTCAGGAATATTTAAAGACCTATAAATCAATCAGAAGCACAAGCAACCCAATAAAAAATGGGCAAAGGATACAAGGTATTTCACAGAGAAAGAAACACATATGGCAATGATAATATGAAGATATGGTTAACACTATTATTGATCAGGAAAACGCAAAACTAACCACAGAGAAATATTCCTAAACTTGCTTAACTGGCAAAAAAACAAGTGGGAAAATATCTAGTAATTGAGATGATGGTTGATCTAGAGACTCTTTAATACTGTTCCAGCAATTCCAGTCATAGGTATATATATAAGAGAAAATTTTGGACATGTATGATAAGCAACACATACAAAAATGGTCATGAAACAACTGTTTAAAGTAGTAAAAACATGGAAACAATTTAACTGTTCATCAGCTAGAGAACATACCAGTAAACTGTGACATATTCACACAGACAAATGTTATACAGAAATCAAAACAAATGAACCACAGCAACATACAACATTATAAATGAAACTTAGAAATATAAAGTCAAAAAAAATCTCAGATTATACATAATCTACTAAGATTTAAAATCTCTATTTTTTATTGAGGTGAAATTCATATACAATTAACTAATCATTTCAAACAGTACAATTCAGTAGCATTTTTTTTTTCCTTAAAAAGGAAAATAAGGGAATGTTAGAAACAGGATTCAGGATGAATGTATCTGGGGGAGTGGGGAGGGGGAAGTCAGTGGCAGAGGTGTGCAATGGCCAAAAGAGAGGACTCATATCACTAGCTACAGGGTTTCCCAAGGCCCTAGTTTGAGTTTTGGCTAAGTATATGGGTGCTTATTTCATTATTGAAAATGACCAACTACATGAATAAAAATAAACAGGTCTTCTTTGTCTCCTCACATCAAAAGACGTCAACAACTTTTTGCAAAGTATAGAAGGCAATTTTCACAGTAGTTGCTTTGAAAATAAACAAAAAATTTCTATTCTATGGAGAGAAATTATATCACTTTAAATTTCATGTGAAGTCATTTCTTTGGGGAAAAAATGGCTAAGACAAAATGGCAAAAGGCCTCTGAAATCAACATTATATTCGGAATAAGTCACATTCTGCAAGTGAGTAAGGTGATCAGTTTTCTTAAAATGGGACATTTTGCTAGAAGATGAGCAATCCCAACTCCTGGCAGGACTCAGCAGATGTCCTACCTCCTCTTCCAGGAAGCCTTCTCTGACTACACAAATCCTTCTACTACTCTTATAGCACTTAGACATTATATCCCATAATTTAGAGTTATACTGTCAAGGTCTCTAGAGAAAAATTTCAATTTATAGAGAGATAATAGAGAATTTTTGGTTAAAAATTGAGGCTTGAAAATAACAACAGCAGAGTCAGGTTCTGTTGAAACGATTTAAAATTCAGAACATTTTTGTTAATGTATGTTAACATTTAGCATATAACAATCCATACTAATCTTTACAACAACCCAAAGAAATAGGTTACGTTATTATCTCCATTTCAGAGATGAGAAAACAGAGGCACAGAGAGGTTAAATAACTTTCATTAGGTCACAGAGCTAGTAAGTATAGAGTTTGAACTTGAACCCAGGCATCCTAGCACCTAAACTCACTTAACCACAGTGGAGCTTTAAACTGTCAGTAATTTAATGGTTATAATTCAATCAGTTCAGCTCCATACCTACGGGTCAGAAATAGTGTTTGGCATCTGGTATATAGGGTACAAGAGAGTTGGCTCAAGGGCAACCAAGGTTCCAGGCCTGGCTCTGAAACTGATGCCTGACCAGAATTGAGCTAGGCCACTGCCTCTCTTTAAGCCTCAGTTTCCTTCTCTGTAAAATGAAGGGTTGGACCTAATGGTCTCCAAGGTTCTTCCAGTGCTGGTGTTTTATGAGCTTGGGATTCCTGGCTCAATTCCTTGCAGCCCAGGCCATACTGGATCTTCCTTGGCCAGGTCTGGCCCCTCCTGCTGGGCTCAGTGTCTCATGGTTGGCTTTGCTTCTTGTAAATAAGAGAAAAAGAAGGGAAAATATCCTCCTGAGAGACTGGGAGGGATCCCATGGCTGCTCTGTGTACTTTGAAGAACTTGCAGTCGTTAACCAGAGATTGCTACCTGCCAAGTGAAGGATGGAAAGAAACTAAACTAGGGGGAGAAATGAACTCACAAAACTCGGCTGCATTCAAATTGAAAGGGCATTTCCAGTACTTAAAGAAATTGCAATGTTATTGTAAGAAGATGAACCAGCTTCTTAAAGAACAGAAGACAGGATAAGCTGTGAAAACTGGAACGGACCAGAGAATACAGAAAAAAATGATAAACTATGTACCAACAAAAGTTATTTACAATCTGGGAAAATGGTGGAATAAATCAAAGATGGCATGGGCATGTTGGCCTCCACCATCCCACCATGAAATTCTCCAGGGCAGCTATTGTATCAGAAATCTATGACTCCCAGGAACCAACTCTAAAGGCATTAGGGTTCAGAATCAGCTGACATCAAGAGAGCAGCTACTATGTGCAGGCTGTATCATATTTTTATCTTACTATAGAGATGAGAAAACGGAGTCTATAGAGACTCAGATTCTAGTTGTGTCTTCCATCATTAACAAGGTGAACCTGGTCAAGTAACATCGCCTATTGTTATAGCTATGTTACGGCTATGGCTACTTTATCCATAAAATGAGGGGCCGAAAAAGGTTATAGAAGACTGACTTTCCAGTTCAAACAAAGACTAATTTCATATTTATCTAGAAGAGCATTCATGCTGGACCAATTTAATTTGTTTATATTTCAGAACATTGGAACTCAACGGACTCCACTGTGCTTAGCACATAATACATGAATCCAAGAGAAAAACAATGCTACTTTGGGTTTCAGTAGCTCTTCTGATTCTCTTCCATATGGCTGAGCATGCTGTACCCTATACCAGGGCACCTGGCCAAGAGAGGTGGGGAAGATAGGACTAAATTTCAATCTGCCCTGTGCTCATGAGGCTGATTCCAAACCAAAAGTGCATTATGGGTTTGCATTTACCTCTGAACTATCCATTGACACTGAAGTAGTGAGCAAAACTGGAACAATGGCCAAGCCTGTGTTCAAGTTGTGTTTATAAAGAACTTATAATTTTACCTTTGCTTGAAACACTTCCAGACACCTCCTTTCACCTCTGGTCAGTTTATAAGACCCTCGATGAAACCAGTCCTATCCTTCATAGCTATGCACCAGAACTGACCCAAACCTGCATCAGCCAAGATGCTTGAATGGACTGTGTTCTAAAATCTCAATCCAAGCTCAAAGTGTTAAGATATTTTTCATAATGGCACTATAAATGGAAAATGGAGACAACCTTTCACCATGACTCCTTAGAAAGAGACAACCCTTATTTAGCTGACCATGTCCTGGTGTTTAAAATAAATCTGTTTAATTACCTTCACACTTTCAAAGCATGGTAGCTACCACTACCAGACACTTACCAAAAATACAGGAAAACAAAAACTTTGAGAAAAATATTTGCTGGGTTCCATTCTGGGCTTCTAATGTATTATCTTCACATGTGGACAATTCTTTGCCATCACTATCAAGTCATTCGTTTTCACGCTCCTGGTTTTCTTTTCTTTTTTTTTAGCAACGAATTAGATTTGTACTAGTTCACTCACATTCTTTTTCCTTTATATTGTTATCAATAGCTATCAAGACCATTCATCCTGGATTTCCTGGGTCAGTCTCAATTTCAAATATCCTGCCCCTCTCTCCTCTCAGTAAAAAGTTCCCTACTTTTTATTTGGAAAATATGGTTGCCACAATAATAACATTACCCTCACCAAATATCAGTCATGCCAGAGTCACACCATCATTACGGTGCCCTGACTTGGTTTGTGGCCATCAAAAGGAGAACTGGCTGGTCCATCCAGTGCCTGAGACCATTTTCTTGGCCTCATTAAAGAGAAAAATAATGCATTTGCTACTAAATAAGTTTTGGAAATATCAATTTAGAACTCAAATAACATTTCCCTTGTTCTAGAAGAAAATTTTTCAAGGCTAAGAAATTACTATTTGATGGAAGGGTACACAATCTGGAAAAACTGAAGCTATGGGGCTTTCCAACTGCCAAACTCCCACATGCTGGCTCTTGAGACACATCCACACTCACTATTAAAGTATCACCATTTATAATTTGGTGCTAAATCTTTCTGAAGCTAGGCAACTCAACATAGTCTACTGACAAATTGATTCCTTATTCTATTAAAACATAGGGATAAGACGAAGTAAGTGTCAGTGATAAAAGTTACCTAATCTCAAATTGAAAATGAAGTTATTAAAACGAGGCCAGCATCATGAAAGGAAAACCAAAGGGCTGGGTTTCAGTAAGCAGGTTCGACTTGATGCTTGCAGCATTTATGAAAGAAAATAACTGCCTCTGCAATAGTTTTTGAGTCCCTTTTTCCCAGGTACCTCACTCTGAATCCTCAGAGCATAAAGAAGAGAAAAGTTACAATTGCAGGGACGTTTTATAATGTTTGCCAAGAGCATGAATGCAAAACCAGCTAATTTTTTCTCCAGCCTCACAACCTTGTGAAGTAGGTGAAAACTTCGTTTTAATGGTGTGACTATGGAAAGAAATGTTACTAACTAAGATTTTTTATACTCAGGTTAGCTGGTCAGAATCCTTGAAGATCACAGAAAACTTTAAATTACAATGGAAAAATACTAAATTATGTTCCCACTAGTTTCAGTCATTTCAGCGTGATTGTGAATAAGCTATAGATTCTGAGTCAGATGTGTGCAGTTTTCTTTGGACTTTGTCCGTGCTTACTTGCTTATAAAACTTTTAAAAAGTACTTTTAAATTACAGCAATTCAGTAAAAAAATTCAAAACTTCGGGCTTGGTTTCCTCCCCCAGCAGGCTGAGTCATAAAAATAAATCTTAGCCATTTCAATAGCCAACACACCCCTCACATTAAGGACTGGTATTGTTCCCCACAACTCCAATTTCATCCAAAGGTCACACCCAGCTCACATTTGAAAAAAGTAACAGCTCAAGGACTCATCCAGCTCAACATTTGCACATTTAATAAGAGAACAGAATCTCTAGCAAGTTATAGGAGCGAGTTACATCAGAATCTTCCAGAGAAACTTCTGAGGAGTGGCTATAAACGTGGTTTCGGAGGTAGCCAGACCTGGGTTCAAGTCCTGACACTGTGTGACCTTAGTCATGTACTTATAATGAGCAGGAAATGGGGATGTTCATAATATCGACCTCGTAGACAATAGTTGTGAGAATGAAAGGAATAAAAAAGGGAAAGATGTCGGAAGCATGGTGCCTGGCACACAGAAAGCTCCCACTTGGTACTTGCTTTTTTACTGGTACAGACATTTCAGGGCTTAGCCAGGATAAAGAAGCGTCGCTCCTCTGCCCCCCCACTTCTCCAAGCATTAGAGTGACAAGTTTCTCTTCAAATCAAACCTCCAGGAGGCACTGCCAGGGGAAGTAGAATATTCACTCAACCCAAAACCCAGGGTCAGGACTTAAATCAGCAAGTCATAGACTACTGGGCTTTTAGAGTTAAGAGAAAATGTGTAATTTATAATTCACATATATAAGTTAATATATGCAAATTATATACACAGTGTCTGACATAGAGTGGGCAATGAATACGTGTCTGCCCTTACTTTCTTTTTTGCATAAAGAAACTCAAATACCAGGTCCTAAAGTGACTTGCTCAGGGTCACGCAACAGTTAATGGCAGAACTGAAACTGATACTCGGGTCCTTTTTGCGGGGATAAGGTACTGCCTTAGATTTATTAATGAGAGTATTGGGGATCAGAAGGTTTGAAGGAACTGGCCAAACACCTGCCAAATTCCAAGGAGGACCTTCCTAACAAACGAAGCATGCCATCCCTATCCCTTTACCACCAAACCCATTCCTAACCACCACTGAGACTGAAGATAGATTCCCTCTGGTTCATGATGGAAATCCCTGCCTGTCAGGACTGGGGGTCCTGAAGGACAGAGACAGAGCTCTGGGATCTTGAGAGGAGGGAGCTTTCTCCCTCCCTGCCCCACTGCAGATCGCAGCAGTCTCAGGTACCCCCTAATAAATGCAAATGTTTAGAAACTTTCCCAAGGGTTTTTACAGCTAGTTGCAATGGGGGGCCAGGGAAAAGGAGGTCTAAATACATCCCTTCTTTGCCTTTTAGGCCAAATCTGTAAGGTGACAAGCATGTATCTCTGGGTTTACTGAACTAAAACAGACTCTTTTGAATATCAGTGGAAAATTCTGATTCTGTCCTAGGTATTATATAAAGGAACTGGTTCCAAGCCCCAAGGGTCAGGAAGAGGACAGGAACAAGCCTGTTGCACTTGGTCTGGGGAAGGAGAGAAGGAGACATCAGCAGTGGGTGGAAACCGCCTTTCCTCATTTATAATTCAAGGAGTTCCTAAAGAAGTATACCTTGTGCACTGACTGTCAGAAAAGCTCTTGACTGGAGTCCATGGTAGGGGAAGGAGCTGGCAGGGAAGATCATGGAGGGGATGTGAAATCCAAATTCAGGACTGAAAGATGGGTAGGAATTAGCCAGGGAGAGAGTTGTGTTCCAAGCCAGGGGCAGGCAAACCTATGCTGTAAAGGACCAGATAATAAATATTTTAGTATTTGCGGGTCATACAGTCCCAATTGCAGCTATTCAACTCACCTGTGGCAAAGAGAAAGCAAGTACAGAAAATATGTAAAGGAATGAGTATGGCTGTGTTTCCTAAAATCTTCCTTTGTGAAAACTGAAATTTGAACTTCATGTTATTTCCACATGTCATGAAGTCTTATTCTTCTTTTGATTTTTTTGAGCCCTTTACAAATGAGGAACCATTCTTAGCTTATAGTGTAGAAATATATGTATTAAGATACATAGGGGTTTAGTCAAGGGAGTTCACGAACTAAGAAGATGATATACATTTCTAAGCCATATATTCCTTAGACCCTCATATCCACAGCTGGGACTAGCATGAGACAAGTGAGGTCCCTGGGGCTCATAATTTAAGGAGGCACTCACTAGTAAGTAGAGGGTTGACACTTGCAAGACCCAGAGAGTGAGTGCCTTCTTAAATTGTGTACCCTAGGAACCTTATTTGTCTCATCCTAGGCTTGGCTCTGCTCCTATCTGTGCATAATGGAGTACATTACTGTGAAGTAGTCACCTTCTCCTCAACCATCAAGCCTTGGATGCCTTCCTTATGATGCACAAGTTTGCAGATGACAATCTGGTTCCAGTGCTCTGGGGTACAGAATTTGGATAATAAGTAAAACAATTTATATTTTAAAATGCTTAGGCAGAAGAGGAGGGAGAAACCATGCAGACTGGAGTTTGGAGAGAATTTGGGAGAGAAGGAACATAAAAAATTTTGCTTGAAAGTTGTTGCTGGTGGGATAGTGTAAGAAACACTGAGAATGAGATCAATGTCCAAAAAAGTGTTTAAGAAGTTTTACTGTGCATTAAAATTGTAAACCTTGTCACTCTCTTGACTTTCACTCATTATATCTATATCTATACCAATATCTAGATATATATCTCAAATCATATACCTGATAATGAACTTATATCCATAATATATAAAGAACTCAATAATTAAAAAAATAATAACCTAATTAAAAAGTAGGCAAAGAATTTGAAAAGGCATTTATTTCTCCAAAGATATATAAATGGCCAATAAGCACATGAAGAATCGTTCAACATCATTAGCCATCAGGAAAATGCCAATAAAAACTATAATGAGAAATCACTTCGGACCCAATAAGATGGCTGGCTATATAAGCAAAAAGATAGACACTAGAAATGTTAGTCAGGATGTGGAGTAATTGGAACCCTCAAACACTGCTGGTGGGAATGCAACAAGGTGCAGCTGCTTTAGAAACAGTCTGGAAGTTCCTCAAAAGGTTAAAGACTGTTATAAAACCCAGCAATTCCACTCCTAAATATATACCCAAGAGAAATGAAAACATATGTCCACATAAAAATGTATACATGAATGTTCATAGTAGTACTATTTATAATAGCCCAAAAGTGGAAATAACCCAGTGTCTAACAACTAATGAATGGATAAATAAAATGTGGTATATTCATGTAATGAAATAGAGAAAAAAGTAATGAAGTACGGATATATGCTACAATACAGATAAACTTTAAACCTTGAAAACATTATGTTCAGTGAAAGAAGCCAGTCACAAAAGACCACATACTATATGAGTCCAGACTAGGGAAATCGATAGACACAAAGAGCAGATTAGTGGATGCTCGGGACTAGGGGAGGGGAAAAGGGATGAGGGGAATGGAAGGTGATAGCTAAATCATATAGGATTTCTTTTTGAGATGATGAAATTGTTCTACAGTTGTGGTTTTGGTCGCATATGTCTGAATATATCAAAACCCACTGACTTGTATGCTCTAAATAGGTCAACTGTATGGTATATGAAATTATAACTCAATAAGGCTATTAAACAAAGAAGAAATCAAAGCATTTCTCCTTCTCTCCAAGGGTTTCAAAAAACAAGCTCTCCTTACCCTTGAAAGGTAATGGTGTCTTTGTGTTGCTGAAGACGGAGGTGGTTCTCTGCTGATTTCTTTCTGAGAGTTTGAGGGGTGATGGCCTAAATGAGAGGAAAGGGGCTGAGGTTCAAGGGTTGAGTGTTGGAGTTAGGGACTTGGATGCCTGAGCTCTGCAGGATCCATATTTAATCTGAGGCTCCGAAGTATCTGGGCCAGCTGCTAGAGCAAAGAACCACTGGGTGGGGCACCATTTTGGTGTCATGGGGCTCTTTGGGGCCAGAAAATGACCTCAGTACTATTGTCTGAGAACAACTTTCCAGGGAAGGCCCTGCCTGAACCACAGGTTAATCTAGTCATGGAGAGGTCAAAGGATGGTCACCCCCTCCTTCCCCCAATGATGCTTCAGTCCTTGAATGCTGGATCATTTGGTCACCAGAGAAGAAACTTCTGTACTACTCCAGGAGCCCTATAGGCCCTGAGAAGACTGCTGTACTTGAATTAGCACCGAGGGAGGGGATCAAGGGGAGAGGGACACTCTCATCATTCATCGCTATGGGAAGCCATTCTATGGGCAGCCTGAGTCCCGCCTGTGTACAAATGCAGGGTGTAGATTAGGGCTCCATCTGATGGTCTTATCCTTGCCCACAGGTCCTGATTCTTTTCAAGCCACATTCTAACCACGGCCTACTTCCAGGGCTACAGCCTTTCCAACTGCTAATTCCCATTATGCAGGACATCTGGGGAAAAGGAAAGGAAAAAAAAAAAAGTCCTAATGCTGATAGTGCCTCAAGGCTACCACAAGAATAACAGTGGCCACAAATATATTCACTTTAAACTAGAGTCCATGGTCAGCATTTTTCATTTCAGTTTTTGACAAATCCTAGCCAAAGAGCTGGTGTATCTACGGAAGTGTGGAAGTAAATCTATCCTAAACTCTCCCAGCTAATGAGGGAAAGTTGTCCAATTATCACAGAGCTGGCCTCTGACAGCCCGTCATATTTTCCACTGATGTACTAGACGTGACTAAACCACACAGGGACTGGCCGGGAGCTGGATTCCCTTTCACTGTGCTCAGCAGGAAGGGGCCAGCATCACCCTATACCCATGTCATGAACCTGACATAACCCTTAGTCATGGAAGAAGAGGCCTGGCATGTCACCAAGCACAGGCTTTCAGCTTAGCCTGTGCATCCTGTGAACTTTTAATTATTTCAAGGTCCAAATTATATCCAAGCTGCAGGGAGACCACATTTCCAGAAGAGAAAACAAGAGATGTTGCTATTTCAACAGCCATCTATTACAACACCAAACAGCAAGGGTCAAAAAATATTTGCTCACCCATAAAAGTTAGAACTTAGAAAATAAATTTATTATTGGTTGGTCCCTTTATATGTAATAGAGAAATCAAGGACATGTATATCAACAAAGGTATTTATGTTAAACATTCAAAAATTTTCATTGTCTCTTAAGTGTAATTTTCTCTGCTAGAGAGTAGCAAAATGTGTGGAGAGATACATTTTAGAATGGAGAAAGGAGAAAAGGAACTAGCAACCTAAAAGCTGGTTTTGACTTCCCCTTTTAATTTATAGATTTTCTAGTCTGATTTAAAAATATAAAACATTTTTTTTTCTATTTTGCTGTCCATATTGTTGTATGCTCTATTCTCTTGTGGCTCAAAGCAGGGAAATAAAGCAATAATTACAGGAACTGGTGGACTTTCTGCCCTGGCCATCCTCGTTTCTTTCATGTTCCATCATTCGGTGCATGGGGAATTCAGGTTACATGATTGATTCAGAGGCAGGAATTTCTTGTACTTCATATTCAGAATAACTCTAGGTACCTAAACTCCCCAAAATTCAGGCAGAGAGAGAATTTTTAAAAGGAAAAACACCCTTAACCAATCTTTAACCTGGAGACTTTAGCCACTCGCCAAATATGCAGTCTTTTTGAGCCAATAAATTGAAAGCAGGCGGGAGGGAGTGTGGCTGTAACTGGATAAGGGGTTGGGTTTTAATTTTTTACAAGCAGCGGGAGGAGGATACCAATATGGTTAGTCAGTCAGCCAGCATTAATCCTCATTAATGTCACCCATCAAATCCATTCTCCTCTGCACAGCTGTGCAAATATAAATTAATAGGTCATTCTGACAAAGGCACATAAGAAAAATTTTAATGTGAGGAAAAAGAACTAATTGGACAAATAATACATTTTTTTAATGTGTGGGAAAGATTGTTCAAAGTACCACATGATAGATGAAGGGACATACATTCAAATTCATACTGCTATAAACTTCCCTGTGTGAGAAGGTACCAAAGAGCAGAAGGTGATAACATGTTCATGACAAAGTATGTCATAAATGGACACAGCGAGGATAGAGGCATTCATTCACCAAACACTGCCAACTGACCCCAGAGATCATGTTGCTAAGCATGACATTGTCCTGTTTTTTATATAATTTGCATTATGTTTGAATTATGGAGAGTAGAAAAAAAAGTAGGGCCGTTTCTTGCCCTTAATAAATTTGCAATTTGACTAGTGCACCAGGAGGAACACACGTGAAATAATCAGAAAACCGAAACAGAAGCAGAGCATTACAGTCTGCATTTTTTAGCCAAAAGAAGCAATTTATAGGATTTTGGGAAAACTGGCTATACTTTTGAGAAGGATTTCTCCCAGACTAGAAACTAAAGAAAAATGAGATACAGAAAGAATACTGTACTTTAGAAAATACTGATTCATTCCTGCCATGGTATAAATGTTCAAAAAGGTCTCTGCCTTTCAGAAATCTCCCTTAAGAAAGGACAGTCAGCCCATCCCCCACTTGCATGTTAAGAATTAATAAAAATGCCCACAGTCTCCTGGAAACCCGGTCAGAGAGAAGAGAGAAGTTCCTCAAGTTCACTCTGACTGAGGTGTGGCAACCTCTCTCAGCCTCCAGAGACTAAGAAGGAAGGAGATGATTTGCATCATCTCTTCAGTTATTTTCATTGGAAAGTACCCATCCCAGGGCCTCTGACAGAAAGGGGCCGATTTGAGCTAGGAACCAGTGAACACTCACAGAAGAAGAGGCAGAGCTCCAGAAACTGGAAGAATGAGTATAGGCATGCCAAAAATTATTCTGCAATTTATACCAGATTCACGACCCTCATGTCTATAATAAGTGTGTGGGGGAACTATGATAATGGTTCTCAAGCAATCTATTTCTATTCACTTTGCTATAAACTTTTGTTGTATCCTTAATGTTCAACTTCAGGTGTATGTGAATTTAAAAATCACTGCATTTTTAAGTGGGATGAGACATTGTGATGATGAACTCCCTTCTCCCTGTGTGGACAGAATTCAGAATTCAGTCAGAAGAGATGGGCATGTGGGTAGCTGATACCACTTTGACCGTTACTCAGGTTTCATGAGGTATCAGGTGAAGATGCAAAAAACAAACCTACTGACACTTTGGGGTAAAGGGGAGGTCAAATGCACAGAGAGAAGGGCCTGTAGCTCCCAGGTCAGCCCTGACATTCCTGAGAGCCCAAGCAGTATCAGGGTCTTTAAGGGAGAGTAATATTCCCAAAATGTCCTGACCAAAAAAGCAAAGAGCTCAGTGTAAGCTCCTGGTCAGTGGTTCTCAACTCCACAGAATCATAGAATCACCAAGGGAACTTTGAAAAAGTATTCATGCTGTGCCCTACCCTAGCGATTCTGATTCAGAGGGTCTTGGACCCTCTGGACACTGCAACTCTAACACGTAACCAAAATTAGAATTGCCATATGGAAAATGGCCAAGTTTGAGATCCCTAAGCATCAGTGAGTGCAGCTACTCAATAAACAGATGCTGAAATGAAAAGAATCCTTCTGTTCCTTTAAAAGCTTACCCTAAATTTTATTTCTTTCTGGATCTTGAAGAACTAAGAGTGTGGGCTGCCTGGATTACAATTCTAGTTATACCACTTACTAACTAAGTGACCTCTAAGACTTTGTTTTCTTAGCAATACAATGGAATTAATAATCATACCAATACCAGAAGGGAATCAAGATAATTGCATAAAATCAAGAATATTTGGCCCAATGCCTGGCACATGTAAAATATACAATAAATTTCAGCTATCATGATTAATGATGATGAAAGTCAAAATATAATAGTAATATTTCAATAAAGGGGATGTTTTTCTAGACTGGTGTTTATTTACAGGACATGGTTTTAAGGAATTGTGAAACACTGAAATGTGAGAGTTAGAAATTTAGCATTTTCTTCAATTATGAATACAGGCAACAAACCTCAGTAGTTAATAGCAGTATCTGTCACCAACAGAAATCACAAATATTTCTACATATTACGATCATGGTAGAGACCCTAAAACAGTATTTATATTTAGTATGACCAAATGCCCTGCTTTGCCAAGGACTGAAGGATTTCTCAGGATGCGGGACTTACAGAGCCAAAACTGGAAAATCTCAGGCAAATCATTCCCTAATTATGTTCATCTCTGTTTTGATGGTAATTAGCACATAACTAGGTGCCATTGTTTATAGTATGTTAATAAAGAAGTACCTACCCTACTATGTCACAATTTCAAAAAATAGATTGATATGTGTATATCCACGTAATCTGTATCTCTTATCGTGCTTTGTATTTCATTTGATGCATTTAAAAGCATTCTTCTGAATCCACAGCCTTCACCAAATTGCCAAAGGGGGGTCCATGGCAGAAAAATGGTCAAGAGGGAAGAAACTGGGAACACTGGTTGGAAAATGGAGGAAACCAGATTTTAAGTTCCTTTAGGCTTTGCAACCTAAAAACACAGTAAAGGAAGACAGGCATGTGTTGGCAAAGGACACAACTAGATAATCAGCTGATGAAGTTTTCCCAGTACTAGGAGTTTCTGTCTTGTAATTCCACACACAGTAACCAGGAAATTTCCATAAATTCTCCACTCCTGATGACATATGTATGTGTATTTTGTTACTTACGTGGTTGCAGGGTTAACTCAGTCCTGACAGCTACTGATCAGAGTATCTGTTAGATCTACCAGTTTCCAATGACTATAAATGCTTCACCTATGAATCATAATTTGACAGAACTTAAAATTTTCCATGAATGAAGATAATAAAAATTTGGATTTTAAAAGATCAAGCTTAAATAAATGATCAAAAGAAACTTTAACTCTTACCGGATACCACTGGGCTTCTGATAGACATTGGCTCCCATCTTGCCCAGTCACCACTGTTGATAGCCATCCCGTTGCTGCCCCACAAGGCAATAAGAGACCACTTCTTTTCTGATCAATGTAATTCCAAGCTGCCAGCCCAATGTGACCAGAAGGCAGAGTCCTCATAATTGCCCTTGTCCCTGTATACACAGACTTCTTAACTTCCCTGTCATTTTTACAAAATCTCCTCACTAACAAAGTGGACCGCTCCTTTTTACTTTTAAAGAAGTCCTCTACATCTTCACAGTTATCAGGGAGGTCTTCAAAATGGCTCAGAAAGTCCTTGGCAGACGGACTATCAGTAAAATCCTCCCTGCAAAAGCTGTCACTTGAACATACCACGCTGGCCTTTTGGCAGGAACCTTTGCGGCACAAGTATTTGTCATTCACGGTGTCATAACGATCGCACTGCAGCTGGCCATTCTCATTGTCACAGTTTTCTGCCAATTCCATCAGCTTACAAGTATATGCCATATAATTTTTCTTTTGCTCCTCACCAACATCAGGCAGCGATACACAGTTTCCACAATCACCCAAAATCAAGTTATCTGATAGGGTACAGAAAGTGTCTGACATTCTTCTGTCAAGTTCATAATGAAAATGAAATACCGCCATGTTGCCATCGCGGTGAGCCTTGCCGGGCTCTATGGTTGCCGACTGATTTCCTGAGGCTCTAATGCCCATGGGAGGTCTATTCATTTCCAGCTGAATTCCAGGGAACACCTTTCTTTCCAGTGAAGAAGGGATTCCAGTTTCCAAACAGAGGCCTTCCTCTGTGACAGAATCACATGTTTCATAAAACTGGCTCTGAGGAAGGCCATGCTGATGGTTTTCCAATATGTTATTGCAGTTAATGTTAAGGTTTTCCACAGAATCTGGTGTGTTTTTCTCCCAGCACTTTTCATCACTGTTTTCATCACCCATTATTTTCTCCCTTGCAATTGAGAGAATCTTGGGCAAGTTGCTTCCAGAAGATTCTTCTTTAAGTTTGTTTGGTTTTGAGATGGTATAAGATGGTATAGACCCACTCTGTCTAACAGTATGTGTCTTTGGGACACTGACATCCAGGACCTTGTCACTACTTTCATCTACAGCCGACTGAGAAGACACCACTTTTCTCTGAGTCACAGGTATGAGAACAGAAGCTGCCATTTCTTCAGATGTCATCTTGACCAACACACAGGTTTTAGCTACTGCTCTGTTTCTCCTTCCTGGTGATCATGTCAAGATTTTAATAAAATGACTGGTTATAAAATAATCTCATATGTATAATTCCTCTAAGAAACAAAGTGATAGTTACTTTCATTCAGATGCATTAAGAGCCAAATAAATTTCTCGTTATAACTTCCTATTATGTGCAATATGTTTTACTAGATCAGGGTTTTAAGGTGGCAGATCGATTCTCTTTCCTCTGTTGTTTAAACCAATTATTTTGAAGACTTTTATTTGGGATTGCATCCTGCAACTTCTGATCCATCACTGACTTAGAATGATTGAAAAATCCAGTCTGAATGTCTCCTGTAAGAAAAAGAGAAAATATCAAACACTGTGGCACTAAAAAAAAAAAAATTTAAATGAACTCATAATTCTAAGCTAATGCAAAATATGAACCGATTTTGCAGAAAGAGTTTTGCAATCAGAAGTTAGTTTTATAGTCATGGGATATAAAATACAGCATAGGGAATATAGTCAATAGTAATATAATAACTATGTATAATGTCAGCTGGGTACTAGACTTATTGAAGGTGATCACTTCAAGTTACATAAATGTCTAATCACTGTATTATACACCTGAAACTAACATACCGTATGTCAACTATAGTTGAAAAAAAATCTTCAAAAAAAGATACTTAATAAAAAAGAAGTTAGTTTTAATGTTTTAGGTGTTCATTTTTCTAAATTAATATTTAAGAACTGTTTTCAGCCAAAAATAGAGTAACAGGGACCAGTTTATCTTCCTGCCTTAAACTAGAAAAAAATAATGAAATGATGGTTTTCAGATATTGAACAACAGGCAACACAAGATCCCTGAAAGAAGAAAAAAACCAGTGAGGTAAGCCCTATAAATATCCTCGCTTACAGCTTGAGAGTTTCTAGACTTCAGGGGAGGGACATGGAACTTAGGTAGAACCCAACGGTGTGCCTGATTTAATGAGAAAAGGTTGAGAGTTCAATGAGGCCAAGGAAGCTAGAGAAAAAAGACACATAAAGTGGAGAGGGACAAAGATAAGAATGATAGCAGGCTTCTCATGAGAAATAATGCAAGCCAGAAGAGAATGGGGTGTATCTTCAAAATACTGAAAGAAAAAATGCTGCCAACTTAGAATTGTATACCCAGCAAAAATATCTTTTAAAACGAAAATGAAATAAAGACATTACATATACAAAAGTTGAAAGGATTCATTACTAATAAATCTGCATATAAAAAATGGTAAAGGAAGTCCTTCGGGCAGAAGGAAAATGATAGCGGGTAGAAATCTGTGTTTAAGCAAAGGAATAAAGAGTATGGAAAAATGTTAAATATGTGAGTAAATACAATTTTTCTTACTTTTTAAATCACTTAAGATAATTTATCATTTAAAGCAAAAATAATAACACTGTATCATGGAGTTTCTAACAAATGTAGAAGTAAAATGTATGACGATAATATCACGAAGGTCAAATGGACAAAAAAGAGGTGGACTGTTATAAGATTATTTTCTACATGAATTGGCATAATGTTACTTAAAGGCAGGCTGTCATAAGTTAAAGATGTTTACTATAAGCTCCAATGCAACTACTTTTTAAAAAGGGACATGTAATGTCAAAATATTAGAATCATAAAAAAATTTTCAATTAATAAAAAAGAAGGCCAAAAAAGAGGAAAAGGTGAACAAAGAACAGATGTAACAAATGGGAAACAAATAGTAGATTTAAACCAAAAAGCATCTTTAGGCGGTATTTCCAGTTTTTTCCATTATATATATATACTTAACTCAAGTATATATTTAATTCCCTCTGTTTCATGTGAATAAGAAATTATTCAGGTGAATGTTGGTAGACATAAAAAATTTCAATTTATGAAAGGCATTAATAAAAAAGTAATTTAACCCATCTTTATTCTTCAAATTATCGAACCCTGCTCTATGTTGGGAAATGTGTAATGGGATAGATAGCCAGCACCTGCCTGCAAGTCTATTAAGAAAGAGGGAAAATTGAACCAATTTCAACACAATGTGATGAGTATAATTATAAATGCTATACAAGGCACTATTGCCCATCACAAGTATTCCATTCCTTTGCAGGTAAAGCTGTCCTTCCCAAAGCAATTTATGAATACTCATGCTCTGCTGTCAATACCAGATTTGACCTATTTTTGCCCATTGTCACACAGATGTTTCTCTTCCCCTTCTCCTGTTTCTTTTTTTCCCAAAGAGTCAGCAACTACTCCTTCTTTCCTTACGTATATGTCCCCTCAAGCACAATCATAAACTCTCACCTGCCTCCAGCACATGCGGGTCTTCACAACTACTTTGAAGGATCAGAGGACACCTTATCAAACAAATACTTCACAGGGAATAAACCGGCCCACACAGAGCAGCACTGCCCTGGTTCTATATCCTAACTTTTTCCACTTTTCACATCCTTCTTTCAACTTGGTTTTTCTTATTTTCTTTGGGAAATGCCTCTATTATTTTTGTAGCTATATGCTCAGTGTAAAACAATTCAAACAATGCAAAAACACAAAGAAAAAAATTATTAACACAAATCTCACCACCCGGAGATAATCACTATTAATTCTCTGAAGGAATTCCTTCCAGAATGCTCCCTGTGCCTCAACATACAAACATATATGTATATAATTTCGCAAATACCAGATCACACTGTACATACTGCTTTGTATTTGCTTTTTAAAATTCAAAATGTGAACAATTTTTCATGTCGAGAACTATATAGATAACTTTAATGGCTTACAGCACTAACTTGGTTTCAATATAGTCACTATTTTTTTAGAGCAATTTTTCAAGCCAAAGCCTTCAGCCTGACAATTAATCTGTCCTTTCTCACCCATAAGGAAGGTGATTCAAGGTAGGTGCTTCAAGGTAGGTGCTTCAAGGTAGGTGATTCAAGGTAAGTCTTGTTCTAAGCACTTCGTAATTTTTATCTCATGTAATTCTCACTCAATCCTAAAAGATAGTGTGATGATTTTGAAATAGGTCTGTAAATTCCTTGACACTTCTCCCTTCAAAAGGTGGAGCCTTATTCTCTTCCCCTTGAATGGGGGCTGTACTTAGTGACTTCTTCTTAACACACAGAATGTGGTGGAAGTAAAATAGAGAATAGGTCATAAAAGTCATTGGGGTTTCCTCCTTACTGTTCCTCTCTTGCTTGCTTTGGGGGAAATCATCTTCCATATCATAAAGAGAGTTCCCTATGGCAAGAGCTGAGACCTCCTGCCAACAGCCATTTGAGTGAGCCATCTTGGAAGAGGATCCTCCAACTTCAGTCAAGGCTTCACATGACTGCAGCCACAGTCTACATCTTGACTGTAACCTCATGAGCAACCATGGGCCAGAAGTGCTCAGCTGAGCCCCTCCCAAGTGCCCAACCCATAGAAACTGAGAGATAATAAATATTTATTGTTTTGAGGTACTAAATTTTAGGGTAATTTGTTGCACGGCAATAGATAACCAGTACAGACAAGCTCTGTCATTATCCATATTTGACAGATTAGGAACCAAAGGATAGAAAAGCTGTCATTTGCCAAAGATCATACTGCTGGAAAATGGTGGAGTCAGGATTCAAACCCAAGAAACCTAACTCCAGAACCTATGCTCTTTACCATAGTTACACTGCTTTCTTTGCTATCTAGTCTGAAACCCAATGAGTTTGAATTTCTGATGATCACTGGCTGCAAAGACTCAAGGCTTCTGGGAGGATCTTCTTTTATTTGAGTTTGTCTCTGGAAGGCCGAGCTCTTTGTTTTGCCTCCACCATAATCAGGACTGAGCAACATCACAAAGAGCTGACTCCTGGGAGAACTGACGTGGCTCCATCTCATGTCATTTCTTTATTCAACAAATATTTATTGAGTGTGAAATTAAATGAGGTGGGGATCTGCACTTGATTTCCTTACAAGCTAATAAATCATCAGTTAAGGAGCATGATCTGGGTTAACATAGAGGAAGAGCAGCTAAATCAGATGGTGGGGATAAGGTAACCATGATTGCTAAGGAAGGTTTCTTGAAGATGATGATAGAGCTGAGTTTTGAAAGATAAGAAGGAGTTGGCTAGATATAGAGGTGGGGTGGGCTTTTTGGAGAAGAGCAAATGTGGAATCCCATATAGAAAAACAGAAAGACATCGGCACCTGGCACTTTGGGCAAATATTTTAACCACTTTGAAGTTTTACTTTCTCTCCTGTAAAATAAGAAATAAAATCAGCTACTCCATAACACTGTGAAGGAAATGTTTTGAAAACCAAACGTTCAGGAAAAATGTTTGTTATTCTATGCCTTGTAAATGTCCTGATGAGACAAAAGACCAAAGTTCAGCAGCTCTGTTGTATCAGTGATATGGTGTTGAATTTACTTTTGCCAGATGAACAAGATCCACTCAAATATGAATTTCAGTTCTATAACTGGAATTGACTCCCTGAATCTCAGCTACATGACCATAAGATGGTTATATGATCACTTTCAAGTTATACTTTCCACTTCTGTAACATTGGGATGAAACACACATATTTCATATGAAAGCAGTGCCTGGCCCATCAATAAATGCTAATTTTCTACCTACCTCCTCTTGGACAGCCCTAGGTCATCTTTGAGGAAAGTTGGGTTAAGTTAGAGTTATAGTTACACTAGACTGTTGGCTGAAGAAAGGGATGAAAAAGGGACTCTTCTTTTCTTAATGTGGACAGGTTTGAGGAAAATACTGAAGAAGAGCCAGACTGGGAGAGGTCAAAGAATGTATGAGCTAAGAAGATGGCAAAATAAGAAAGCGCTTGTCAAGACAGTATTTCTAAGTTAGAGATGAATTGGGGTGAATAATATGTCTAGGGAAATTATTGGCTAGGAAGTACATCTATGGAGTTGCAGAGGGCACTGGATATCCTAGCCAACGTAGTAAGACAAGAAAAATAAATGAAAGGTATCAGTGACACAGAGTAATTTTTCAGCTCCTGGACAGGGGAACATCAATTACAAATAACCTTGTCCATAAGTTTCCATGGGCTAAATTAGGGGCTGATCAACTATAGCGTATAGTTCTAAAACTGGAATCGACTCATTGAATCTCAGCTACATGACCATAAGATGGTTATGTGATCACTCTCAAGATATACTTGAGTTATACAACTTGTATATACTTGAGTTATACAAGTTATACAATCAGGCCTGCTATCTGTTTTTGTAAATAAAATTTTATTGGAACACAGTAACTGGCTACTCATTTATGTAATGCTTATGGCTGCTTTTGCATTACAATGATAGAGTTGAAAAGTTGTGACAAAGACTATGTGGGCCACAAAGTCAAAAATATTTACTATTTGGTTCGTTAGAAAACATTTGCCAAACCATACACTAGATAAATGAGTTAATGCAATGCCTGTTTAGAGCAAATAAACTAACTGGGAACCAGGTTTAATAGCAACCTTTATATATTTGAAGAACTGAGATGAAGAAACAGGTTTGCTTCATATTGTTTCCAAAAGGTAGGATCAGGGCCAAGACAAATGAATTACCGGGGAGAAATGTTTTGGCTTAGTCTGATGAAGAACTGCCTAACTTTTAGAGCTATTCAACAAAAGACAAGCTATCCTGGATGGTAGTCTTCTCTGGAATTTAAACAGAGAGAGGCATGGTATCAGCAGAACAGGTGTTCAATATATGTTGAACAAATTAGTGTAAATGGGTGACTACCTATAATGATTAATTACAAAAACAATGGTTAATACTTATTGAGCCTGTGTCAGACATGTTCAAAGCAGAGTATACATATTATCTCATTTATCTTTATAATAACAATATCAGTAGGGTGGCAGAGACTGCTAATCATCTCCCCAAATCTGTTATCATTTTTTTAAATAACAGAATCACTGAATTTTAGCCAAGCATAAAGCCACTACTTAATCAGCCTCCCTTACAGCTAGATGTAGCTATGTGACTAAGTTACCGCTAATGAGATATAAGCCAAAGTGGTTTGCAACTTCTGGGAAGTGTCCTTGAAGAGAGAGGTTATGCCTTTCTCCTCCTCCTCTTTCTCTTTCAGCTTGCCGGACTGAAGCCATGATATCAGGAGCTGGAGCAGCCATATTAGACCATGAGGTGAACATGAGAATGGATGCCTTGTATATCAAAAACTAACAACAACAACAACAAAACAAAAAACAAACAAACAAAAAACAAGCCTGGGTGACTGTTTCCTGAATTATATGGAAAGAAAAAATTCTATGTTGTTTAAGCTCCAACTAATTTAGGTTTTTTGTCATTTGCATCCAACTTTTCTAATAATGGCGAGTATTAATATCATACCATTTTACAGATGAGGCTCAGAGTACTTGAATGACTTATCTAAGAGTCTAGAGATGTGATATAACAAGGAAGCTGTATAGAAAATTCCTGCATTGGAGGGAAAATTATATTCATTAATTCCTAGTATGTTTCTAATTTTATGTTCCTAAACCAGATGAAATCTTTGTGTCATAAAGAATAAATTAGAAAAATATTAAACACAAGCATATTATCTCTTCTGATTGTAGGTGCTGGAAGCGGGTGAGGCTTAACAACAACAAAAACTATTTTATCATATGACTGTCAACTATTTACCATATAACTGTTATATTCCACAGAGTTCAGAAGGCAAGATGGCCATAAACCAGGAGATCAATAAAGCTCTGATGGAGGGGGATTTGAGCTGGAACTATCCAGAGAGGTAGCAATTACTTGTATCCATAGCAGAGAAAAGAGACTTTGGGTAGAAGGAAAGTGTAAAAAAAGATGAAGAAGTAGGAAAATACAATGTATAATGATGAAATAATCTGAAGTTCTTAAGAGAATATTTCATCCAATTAAAGAAAGTGAAAGTTGCTCAGTAATTTCACCATCATGGAAAATAGAAATACTAGGGTAACTCAAAGCTGGGAACAGAACTTAGTCCTATTTGCTTCTTTAAACTTAAAGGGTTTTATAGTCCCTTTGAACACCATGTATATGACAAGCAATCATGCCAGTTATTTACTTATGCATTCTCTTCTGCAAAGCTGACTCTGCAAAGAGATTAAAGAAAATATTTTGTCTGCACAAACCTTTCCTCCCTTTCTTCCTACCACAAGCACACAGTGTGCACATTTATAAGTGTGCACATCCACACCCAAACCCTACATGATATGAGTCAGTCTTTACTCTTTCATCACCACTGAATGTCTGCTGCTCCACTCCCTCCTGACCTCCTTTCTCTGAACTATTATGATGGAACTTCCATAACTCACAAAGAAACAAAGCTTTAAAAATATTCCCAAAAGGCAGTGGTGTACTAATCTGGGTCCTTTTCTAAGACCCCAAAGATTTAACCCTTCATGACTTCTATTCTCTTTATTAGAAATGTTTCAGAGTCTGAGATGCTAGACTTGTGACCCAGAAAACCCAGAGATATCCTAATCTTTATTCTCTGTGCATATTTGATAGCAGGAGTTGACAGGTAGATAAGAAAGTCACACAAATATTTTTGAACTGATACATTGATAAGACTACCAATGTAGTAAAATGAAAGGTCACAAAAAAATTTGTCCATAACAAGTTAATTCTCAATTGTCAAACTCACAAAGAAGGAAATCCTCACTCTAAACATATTCTCTAAACAGCCTGCAAACCACCCCTTCTCTCAGAAATATGGGGTTAGAGACATTAGTAGAACATAAAAAGCTAAGAGTGGAGGTAAATAGGATTGTGATGTTCTAACAATCACAGTACTCCCTCTCCTTCACTGTAGTACAATCACGGCAAGAGATTCTGGAGTTCAGTGTGTGCACACAAGCCCATGCGCACAAAGATGCATATTTTTGATAAGACAGATGAGTAGAGAGAAAAGAGGACAGCAGAAGATGGCATTAGGTGGCATCAGACCCTCCATGATTTAGTCCCAGTCTACTTTTTCCAGCTTCATCTCTGACCAATACCCTTAAGGAAAAGATATCCAATTACATTAGTCTTTTTGCCATTTATTGAACCAGGCTAGCCCTTTATGCCTCTGTGCATTTCCATTCCCTTGTTTTCTATCTCTACTAAGAATCCATCATCCAGTTTAAATGGCACCACCCCTGCGTAGTCCCCACCCCACAGGGACCCAATGTCAGCATTAATTGCTCTCATCTGGGTTTCCTGTAGTTCTTCCTATATTTCACACTACAGCATGTCATGGCACACTATATTGCTGCTATTGATTATGTAGGGTCCCTGCATAGATTGAAAACTTCTGAAGAACAAAGAACTTGCATCTTTAAACTTGAGTTTTACAGATACTCTGCACTCTACATTCCTGGCACAGTACCAAGGCGTACCATTGGTCTCAAGAGACATTTAACTTTTTCCTTCCCTTTCATTGGTATCTGAGCCCAATCCTTGTCTATTAGGACCTGGATTACTTAAGGGCTTCCAGTCTCCCAAATTCCAACCTCCTTCTGTTTCAATGCATCTCACACAATTTTAAGAAAAATCTTCCCCAGACACTATTTTCAACACATCACTCCTTTATTTGAAAAGGAATAGAGCACCAAATTATCTAGTGTAGTAAATCCAAATCTTACCTTGAGCCTCAAGAGTATCATCAATTTCTTTTTTTAAAAAACTCCTGCAGGGACTTTGGGATTGGCTTGAATCGATAAATCAATTTGGAGAGAAATAATATCTTAACAATACTGAGGCTTCTAACCCATAATTAAGCATGATAGAGTTAGTTGGCACTAGTGCTCTGTCTCTCTCCACACAAACACACACACACACACACATATATATACATGAATATATGTATATGTACACACACACCTATGTATATATACATATAACTTCTCTTTGCCATTTCATAACTGTTTTACTGTCATTTAAAAGCTTTGCATAAAATAATATCTAATATCTTCAGAGCTAACATTTAAGTTAAAATACCTTTATATTAACATTATTTTATATAAACAGCTAATTGTATTTTTAAAATAAAATACTGTGAGCAAAATGTGCCCTCGAATTAAATTGGTTTTAAATTATATTTAGGTAAAATAATGCCTGTATGTTTATGGTTTTTATTAATATGACATACTGTGTGATAGCTGGGGCCCAGCAGCTATCTCAATTGTAGGTGATATTTATATATGAGCAAGAAAATTTTGCAGATCCTGGAGTATGGGAGCTCTTCTTGAGTATTCTCTACATGCCACGAAAGAAAGAACTACTGTGAGGGCCAGACTTTTTTTTATAGCATGTATGTCATTTATAGAAAGTCACACAGCTGAATTGCTTGTGCTCACAGGAGGTAGAGGATGGTGGGTGTATACTATGACCATGCTGTGTAGAGGTGATGGCAGAGCCAACCACACAGGCCCCTGGAGTCTACACAGGAAGGTCAAGTCATGCATGTTATTGCAATCTGAATATGAACTCTTAATAGATTATTAAAATAAGTAATTTTCTCATGATTCCCCAAAATTTTTTTGTTCATCTGGAATCTTCCATGAAGGGTTGGTAGCTGGAGAGCTACCAAGGCAGCTAGAACCTGAGAAGCCATGGTTCTACAGAGCACAGAAGCCAAGAGTCTTACAGTTGCTGCCAGTTTACTCCACAATGAATTTACTGCTTTAAAATCAACGAATAAGAAGCTGAAACATAGATTACGGGTTTGTTATAAACAGATATAACTCAAGAACAGCCATATGGGAGAGATGCACAGGGCAAGGTATGGGGGAAAGAGTGAGGAGCTTCCATGCTGAGTGTGCCACTCTCCCCACATCTCCACATGTTCACCAACACTTAAGCTCCACATACATCCTCTTTAATTTATCTCAGCAATATTTTGTATTTATCTA
The DNA here is from genome assembly GCF_000151845.1 of Pteropus vampyrus. Lineage (NCBI taxonomy): Eukaryota > Metazoa > Chordata > Mammalia > Chiroptera > Pteropodidae > Pteropus > Pteropus vampyrus. Next base: position 475,657 of record NW_011888849.1, read on the forward strand.
TATAGAGGTCTTCCACATCTTTTGTTAAATTTGTTCCTATATTAGTGCTGCTATTATAAATGGCATTATTTTACCTTTCATTTTCTGATTGTTTTGCTACGAGTAGGCAGAAATACAATTGATTATTGTATGTAGACATTATACTTATCCCTTGCTAAATTCAATTATTACTAGCAGATATTTTGTAGGTGACTTAGAATTTTCTACATAGATATCAATGTCATCTACGAATAGTTTTACTTCTTTCCAAAGTGTATACCTTTTATTATCTTTTCTTGCCTTAGTGCACTGACTAGGATCTCCAATTATGACGCTAATATAAGTATGAACAGCACACATCATTGCCTTGTACTCATAGTATTCAATACATCACTATCTAATAAGATATTTGCTCTAAGTGTCTTTAAATGTTCGTTATTAAACTGAGAATGTTCCCTGTATTCCTAATTTGCTATAAGTTTCTTTTTATCACAAATGAGTTTTGCCCAATGCTTTTTCTGCATTTATTGAGATGACCACATAATTTTTCTCCTTTAATAGATTAACACGGTAAACTATTTTGATTGATTTTCAAGTAGTAAAACAATTTTGGAAATTTATAGAAAATGTAAAGGAACTAGAGTAGCTAAAATAATTGTTAAAGGGAGAATAAATCGAATGACTTATACAACCTAATTTCAAGACTACTACAAAACTATAGTAATCTTGACAATGAGTTACTGGCATACGAATAGAAATTTAAATCGATGAAATAGAATAGAGTCCAGAAATAGTCCCACACATATACAGTCGATTGGCTTTCATCAGAGGTGTGAAGGTAGTTCAATGGGAAAAGGACAGTCAATAAACGGTGCTGGATCCAAATAGAAAAATAACAAACATCAACCCCTACATCACACCATACACAATAATTAATTCAAAATGGATTACAGACCTAAACATAAAATCTAAAACTATAAAACTCCTAAAAGAAATCAGAAAAAATCTTTATGAGTTTGAGATACAGAAAAATTTCTTAGACAAATCACAAAGGCATTTAACATTAAAAAAAAGGTTAAATAGACTTAATTGAAATTTCAATCTTCTGCTCTTTCAAAAAAATCTCATTAAGAAACAAAAAGGCGGGACACAGATTGGAAGAAAATACTCACATTACACATACTGAAAAAGTTCTTGTATCTAAAATATATATTTAAAAACTCTTATAACTCAATAAGCAAAAAACAACCCAATTTTTAAAATTTTAACCAATTTTTTTTAAATGGGCAAAAGACTTGAATGGACACTTCACAAAATTATGTGAATGGCCTATAGCAAATTGTGACATATCAACAAAATTTCTGTATAAAGAAAAGAACCTAAATCCCTTTCTCGTATCAAACACAAAAGTTAAAATGGCTCACAGTCCTAAATGTAAAAGCTAAAATTATGAGTTCTGAAAGGAAATATAGGAGAAAATCTTTGCAACGATTGGCGTGTCTATTTCTTCAAATGAACACAAAACACAAACCATAAAGGAAAAACAATTGACAAACTGAGCTTCATCAAAATTAAAAATATCTGTTCTTCAAAAGGCGAGCCATAGAATGGTAGAAAAATGTTTGTTATATAAATATTTAACAAAGAGTTTGCATCCAGAAATATAAAGAACTCTTAAAACTCAAAAATAAAAAGATAAATAATCCTATTTTTAAAATTGGGCAAATGTCTGAATAAGCACAGTACAAAAAGAAGAAATATAAATGACTTACAAGATCATAAAAAGATATTCAACATCATTAGTCATCAGGAAAATGTCAGTTAAAATCACAATCAATAGCACTTCATTTCTACCAGAATGGCTAAAATTAAAATGACAGGTCATCTAAAAGTTGGTAAGAATGTGGAGCAACTAGAATATTGTGGTGGGAATATAACATTGCACAGCCACTCTTGGAAATGGTTTGGCAGTTTCTTATAAAGTTAAACATAAACTTACAATATAATCCAAAAATCTCACTCAGAGGAGAAAAGTAGAAGCACACATCCACAAATGGACTTGTGTGAAAATGTTTATATCAGCATTATTCATAAAAGCCCCAAATTGGAAACAATCCAAAAGTCTATCAATAGATGAATAAACTGTAATATATTCATACAACAGAATACTGTTCAGCAATAAAAGAAATGATTTCCTGATTATGTAACAAACATAGATGAATTTCAAAAACATTAGGGTGTGTGAAAGAAGCCAGACACTGAATAATTTCATTAATTTGAAGTTCTAGACCTGTGCTGTGCAATGTAATAGCCATTAACTACATGTGGCTATTAAA